>NW_027397110.1:2245169-2270982 GCF_003265705.2 Callorhinus ursinus | reverse complement strand
ACCTGGAGCACCTCCCTCCTCCCCAGCCCTGGGGGTGCGGGGGGGGGTCGGCCGTGCAGAACCTGGACCTGGAAAGGCTGCAGGGACAGGCGAAGACAGCGGCCCCTGACGGATGGCTGGGCCAAGTCGTGGGGTCCCTGAACAAAAGGGTGCAGCTTCTCCAGGGTCACTGTGCACCCTTCACAGACCACCCTCCCCCCCGCAACTGCGGTTGCTCTGTTCTTTCCCACATTCGAGAAAACATTTCCAGGAACAAGAACTTGTTCTTTCTCCATGCAGCGGGGCTCATGGGGGGCAGCTCCCACTGAGGCAGGTCCCCCGGTGCTGACTTGAGATCTGTGGCCCCAAAATGCCGTGACCCCCTCAAGCCATGGCCCGCCTTCCTCCTTCAGAGGTCATGGGACGGCCCCACCTCCGACATCAGCCCCTGCCCACACTTCTCCTGACCAACCACACTTTGGGGCTTCCCGTGACTCCCTCCCCAAGTTCCATAATTTGCTAGAACGACTCACGGAACTCAGGAAAACACTTGACATACGTTCACCAGTTTACCATAAAGGCTCCAATTCGGGAACAGCCACGTGGAAATGAGGTCCAGGGTAGGCATGGGGGCTGCGTGGAGCTTCCCTGCCCTCCCCGGGCACGCCTCCCTCCCAGCACCACCATGTGCCCACCAACCCCAAGCTCCCCAAGGCCCTTTGTTCAAGAGTTTCTGGAGGCTCCATCTCCAGCCCCCCGCCCTGCCCTGGAGCTTGGTGGGTGAGGCTGAAATTCCACTCTCTGTTCCTGGGCTTGGTCTTCCTGCAGACCAGCCCCACCCTGCAGCCCCCCCGGCCCCCCGGGGGCCCACCGGAGTCAGCTCGCTAGCATAAACCAGGTGTGATCAAAGGGACTGCTGAGGAACGGCAGAAGATGGTCCTCAGGGAACCCCAGGAACCCGGGACAAAGACCAAACAGATTTTTTAATACAACATTTCTAAAATGAATTCTGCACTGGTGGCAAGATGAGGTGCCCTACCTCGATTGAGAGGCTTACCTACACAGAAGAGAAGATGCATGTGGACATGGCCTCCCCATCCCCCTTCCAGGAATACACACTCCAGCTCCTGAATCAACACCAGACCTGAGACATCCTCCCATCCCCCATGATCCTGGTGCCAAATGGCTGCATTAGTCAATGAGTCCCCAAAAATCAATAGTGAAAATGCTTGGTGAGATCTCTGGGCCCTCGCCAACTCTCTCCTCTGCTCCACGCGTGAAGAATGGCCATCGGGGGTTATTGAAAAGAAAATAAGTCACATTGAGAGGGCGCAAACCATTTGCCCAAGCGATTTTTTTTTTTTTTTTTTTAATTCTCAAGGACCCACCCTCAGTTGGTCTCCTGATTATTTTGCTCTGTCGGCAAAATTGCTCCAAAAGGCCTTGTTGCGGGCAATCGCAGCCTGCTTTTCGCCTGAGTCTTTCTCTGGGTTGTCTGCTTAAATTTTAATCAGGCTGCCGAAGCACAGCCCGGGGAGAGCCCACTGTGTGGCTGGAAGTGCCTGGGGCTTTTGCTTCTAGTTGTGCAGGTGGGAAAGCCGTGGGAGCTCCACGAGGCCTGAGCGGCTGGAGTGGGGATACACCCACCACCCCTTCTTCAAGCCCTGTGTTGTCATTTCTTTTCTCTTGGACAGACTGTGAATGCGCCTTTGGGGCCCTGAAGCGGGGGCCCTGCCGGGACACGCAGACCCCGGGTCCTCTGCTTCTGTCCTGATGGCTGTCCTGGAGCCCCCAGCTCCCCTCACTGGGGAAATCCAGGCCCCCCCGACACAGGGGTGGTGCAGAGTTAAAAACAAAACCAGGGGCCCAAAATGGTGTCACTTAGGTTAGGGACCCAAGTCAGTACACCCAGATGTAATCCTCAGCCTGACAGCAGTTTCAACCCTGCCCCCAGAAATGCCAACTTCAACCAGCCAGCGTTGGGGGGTCCTGGTCAGTGCTGGGAAGTTTACCGGAGACCCCTGGTGCTTCCCTTTGGAGGGTGACCTTGCCTCAAACAGTGGGTTCTCTGCTAAAGGGTTCCGTTTTTCCGCTCCCTCTATACCTTTCAAAACCTCTTCATTCCTGCTGCTCGTGGGAGCTTCCCTTTACTTAGAGAATCAACTAATAAGGCCAGTTAGAGCTTTAAAATATACTCGGTTGAATTTTTGTTACTGAGCAGCAGCTTAGAGCCGGCAGGCCTCTCGAGGTCCCCGCCAACCCTGAAATGTCAGGACTTTAGTCCACGAGGCTGTTGCATGCCCGGACCACCGTCCGAAGCGGTAAGCATCCCAGAGAACATTCCCGGATGGCAGCCCCTTCTTAACCCACTGCACACCAACGTCCATGTTGGGTCTGGAGTGTCCCAGGGGCTGAGGAAACTGGTCACCCTGTTGGATCTCAGCAGACGAGCCCGCCACCCTCTGGAACAATGGCCGTGGCCACCAGGACAGAAGGCGCAGGGTTGCCGGGAGGTCCTCTATCCTCCTGACCTAGCTTCTCAGGCCAGCCCCACATCTTGCCCCCTCCAGGGGACTCACCGGGAAGACCCCCACCCCAGCCGCTGGGTGGTCCTGGACCAAGCACTCAGAACTCAGAGTTAAGACCAGTCCAAATGATGCGGGTGCGAAGGTTTCATCTCGAGGATGCCTACATAAAACTAAAGTTACTGTTGTTACAGTGTTACCAAAATAACAGAGACTCAAAAGGGACCAGTTGCTCCATTCACTGGAAACAGCTGGGGGAGAGTTGGGAAATTCAATTGCATTTGGACACGGAATCTCTTTCAGCATTTCATGTGGGCTCTACACGGCTCTTCTAAGCACCAAGGGAAGAAACAGAACCGTGGCAGCTCACGTTTGCAAAAGACAGTGGCCGCCCGCGAGGTTGTGAATTCTTGGACAACCCGGGAGGCGAGCTTCATGCTCGGTCTGCCCATGAGCGGCGTAGGTGGCCGAGAGGGTGACACCTAAGGTCACCAGATGCCAGGGAGACCTGGGGCTCCCAGCCTGGACCTCCGGACTAATTCTCTGTCCTTGGCCTCAAGGAAGTTAAGAGTCAATTGATGAGGCTTTAAATGCCCCATAAAAAGTGGGGACACACAGGGACAAATCCAACACCACCAAGCAGTTGAGGCCCTGAGCTCCTGAAGACAGTTGACATTCGAAGGGAGATGTCACCCCAAGTTCTCCTGCGACCCCCTGCAGGTGCCCCCTCTGCCTTCCCTGACACCACCTCCCTGGCCCTCTTCCCCACTCTCCAGTTGCTCCTTGTCTGCCTCCCCTACTGCTGAAATGCAGAGCTCCCGTTGCACATCTGGGGGCGTGTGTCCACGGTGTCCCCACACTTGGCTCTGCACTCGTCCGGGACCACTCTCCGGCAGGCCTGGTGTGCGGGGGCCACCGAAGGTGGAGCGGTGGATGACACGAACACCAGTGTGCTGTGCACTCAGCTCGGATTGCCTGCTCTGCTTTGGCTGGTGTGCGGGACAAGTGGGGGTGTTTGCTAGTTTTGCATTGTTTGTGGTGACCCATCCAGCTAATTTGAACTGAACAGGACTCATCCTCTGATGGGATCTTCTGTCAAAATCAAAATTTCAGATTAATCTAAAGGGAAATGCGAAGGAGTAGTCAGACCCCGACGCCAGGCGGAGCCATGCCTGTCTTCTAGAAGCCTCCCCTGTTCAGAGGCACCGGGTCCTGATTCACGCCTGACCGAGAGCGACGCAATCAGGACACTTGCCCCTCATGGCTGTGGGCTGAACGTGCATCGTGAACCGCTGAACCCACAGAGGTGATGGCAGAGACGTCTCCTGGAGGAAACTGGGGCCCTGCTGGCACCACGTGGACCAGGAGGCCCCGAGGTGCATTGCTCAGTGCTTCCGGAGAAGGAGCTGTTCAGAAACGGACCTCGGCGGCAGGTGGGGCCCGGGAATCACCGCTGGGCCGGGGCGCGGCCACCTCGGTCCCTTCCCCCACTCATTTAACTGCTCTGGCTTGGCGAGCGGCAAGGGTGAGAGGGCCAAGGACAGGCCATGCCTCGGCAGCTCACGTGAGTGACCTGTGCCGTGGCCTGGCCACCTTCCTCCTGCTCCGAAAGCCCTGCGTCTTTGGGCTTCATGTCGACAGGCCTGGGCTCTGGGGGCCTCCCGCGGACCCTTCTGCTGTGTCCCCACCACCCTGGAGCCCCCGGAGTCTTGTGGCACCAGGCTCCCGTTCCTACCTCTGCAGGGGTGCTGGAGCGTGCTGGGGCAGGCCCATCCTCTTTAATTATGGCAGCCAGTGGCCCCTTGTGGTCCCTCTTCTCTGGGCCCTCACAGTCTGTGGACCTTTTGCTTGTGATGTTTCAGGAAGGAGTCGGAAACTTTACAGGGCTTTGCCTTCAGCCCTAACTTGGTAGCACATGAAAAGAGGGGTTCCCCCCGCCCCCAGGAGACGGAGCTCCACGGGCAGAAGCAACCAGGTGTCTGTCTGGAAGGCCGGTGTGGGAGGCTCAGCAGACCAGCGCTCAAGGCGGTCCACAGGGCGGCCCTGGGCATGTGAACTCGGCTATGCCTGCGGAGGATGCATGACTGACCCGTGAGGATGCAAGCTCCAGGAGGTCAGGGAGCGCGCCGCCCCGGCCCGTCGAGGGCCCAGTACAGCATATGTTAGAGGCCTGGTGTTTGCCGCCAAGGACACGGAGGCAGACCTAGGTGAACTGACTTGTCCTTGAGGGTGCTTACCTGTAGCTTTGTGGTCATAACCCGCCTGTTACAGGGTGAACTGTATCCCCCCCGTCCAAATCCATAGCATGCAGTCCTAAACCCCTGGACCTCAGATGTGACTCACATCTGGAGAGTAAGATAACATGAAGTCATATAGGGTGGCCGCGGTCCAACTAGACTGGGCCCTTAGAAGAAGAGGAGAACAGGACATAGACATACACAGAGAAATGACCACGTGGGGGCATGGGGTGGACGGCCGTCTAGGAGCCCCGGAGAGAGCCTCAGATAAAACCAATCCTGGCCCCCGGCGGGGCGCTGGGTGGCTCCATCGGTCCCGTGACCGATGCCTGGTTTCAGCTCAGGCCAACGATCTCGGGGTCGTGAGATCTAGCCCTGCATCAGGCTCCATGCTCAGCGGGGAGTCTGCTGGAGATTCTCTCCCTCTGCCCTTCCCCCTCTGCTCTTCCCCCTGCTCCAGCTCTCTCTCTAGCTCTTAAACAAATAAAAATTCTTAGAAAAACAAAACCCAACCCTGGTGATACCTTGACCTCAGATTTAGAAGCTCTGGAGTTATGAGAACATCCATGTTGTTTGAGCTGCCGTGTCTGGGTTACTTTGTCAAGGCAGTCCAAGGACACTAATGTGGCACCTCCCAGGATCGTGGTGACCACTCAGGGACCCCACAGGGTCAAATGCTCCTTGTGGGTGCACTCCGACGGGCAATGGACAGCCTGGCTCCTGGATTCCGTGAGCAGGTGGCGCCCCCACTGCTCCCGCCCTCTCCCCGCCCCAGCTCCTGGCACTGTGGGGACGAGTCCTCTGCGAGCCCTCCTCCAGGATGGCCCCGTGCTGCATGCCCTCCCCACGCGGCGTGACTCCAAGCCGCGCGACCGCCTGAGTCTGACCTTCTGATCCCAAAGTGCTGCGCTGGGCGGAGGCCTGTCGTCCTCGGGGAGTCCTGGGCTTCCTCGCCACAGAGACTCTGTCCTCTGGATTTTTCTCCTCTTTCTTTTCAGACTTCATCAAACTCTAGAATATTCGCCTACTTAAAGTCCACCCAACAACTTCCGGAAATCAGGCGCTAGCATCCAGCCGGGCACTCCCCGCAGTCACATGGAGCTGGCCGCCGTCGGGGGCACGGGGGTCTCCTGCATGCCCCCTCTTTGGGAATCATTACGGTAACTGGAAACTGATAACGTTGACATCAACCACGGTCGCCTTGCGCCAGGCCCACGCCTGCGAGCTTCGCGTCTTCATGTGATTCCCGCAGAGATACGGGGTACCGCCATCCCCTCACAGGGGAGGAGTCTGTGTCCCCCCAGGTGAAGTGACCTCCTGAGGTCGCACCGCTCGGAGGGCCGTGAGGGACCATGGCCAGCCCTGAGCAGCTCCAAAGCACTGTGCCTCCTTGCGACACCACCAGCTGCTGACTCGCTATTAATTTGCTAATTAAACCCTGCTATTTGGGGTGTTTTCATGTCACATCAGGCCAACGAATGACAGAATCCAAACAGTTCAAGCCATCTGCTCCTTAAATCTGTTGTTTTCACTTTCCTTTAACCCTCTGCATCCATTTCACGTGGTAGGTACACACAGGCCGTCCGGGGGTGCTCGCCCACGCCCGCCAGGCACTTACCAAATCCGCTCGCAGGAGCGAACCAGGCTGCAGGGTCAAGAGGGGACGGATTGGCTGGGTCCGGCCCCGAGAGTCAGGGGAGCAGCCCCTGAGGGTCTGCTCAGGTTTCCAGGCTGGCTTCACCATGAGTCCCCGGACAGGTTGTTCTGCGTTCTGGATGGGGTAAAATTCCCCCACAGCCCCTCCTGCACCCTCCACAAGCTCACAATCACTGGTTTAAGGACCATTTTTGTTGTAGGTCTGAGCTGCTTTGGGGTGGGGGTGGGGGTGGGGGTTGGGGACAGGGCCCTCTGCCCAGCACAGAGCTAGCGCATGTGCTAGTCCATGAAGACGCCTTGGGTCAGCCCCGCTCTTGACGGTTACGGCCCCAGAGGACACCCAGCAGGAGCAGGGAGACCTGGGGGCGGAGACCGAGGACGAGGGGCGGAGCCTCTTCGCCTCCCAAGCTCTCCGTGCGGTGGATGGCCACTCAGGGTTTTCCTTCTCCCTTTGAGTCCATGCTTTTCATATCTTGGATTATTATAAGTCAGTACTTATTCTCTTCCAGCAGAGCCTGCATTCTAGAGAGTGCAACTTTCCCCAACAATTGAAACTAGATGGAATGCAGTTTTGTCTTTCATGTTAACTGGAAACTGTTTCTGAAAGTGACAGTACAGAGGAGGAAACTCTGCTCCACAGAACCGGTGGAGGGGAGGTCAGGGTGATTTATGGCCGGGTTGGCACCCAGCTCTGATAAGGGACCATCTGCTGGCCCCACTGGCTCTGTGCACCCTCCTGCCCCTCGCACCTGCTCTGCATGCCCCTCACACCCCCTGTGGACTCTCTTTTCCTGGCCTGGTTGAGCCCTGCACCTTTTGCCCTGCCCTCTCTCCTGGGGAGCCCACCTCCCCTCAGCCTCAGCCACTTCCTGTCCCCTGCTGACCCCTAAACTACATCTTTATCCCAAGCTCCCTCCATGGTGCTTCATGCAGTAGATTTCCCGCTGGCTATCTCTCCCCGTCTCCAGTCCTGTCTGGGGTGGAGCACTTGGAGACCATCTTGGATGCCTCCGTTATGCTCAGGAATAGCACTGGCAGGTGCTCGTTTCTGCTGACTCGACCTTCAGCTAGCTCTGGAGTCTCTGTGCCTCCCCTGCTTTAATGGAGGGCCTCGGACCTCTCTTTGGGGCCACGCATGTCTCCCTAGGGGCTCTCCCTCACTCGAGTCGTGTGGCCCTCCACCTTCCTGGTGCCCCCCCGGGCTGAGGTACGTAAGCTCCCTCGAGGGTGTGTGGGAAGCCTCAGCTCCCCCCAGGGATGCTCCCGGCCCTGCTCACTGCTCAGGCTTACTCACCGCTCTCCCAGAAACGCCCTAGGTCCTAACAGGGCTGTATTGCATCGCCCCCTCCTCCGCAGCCTCCTCTCCCAAACCCCCAAACCAACAGAACTGAACCCTCCCACTAGAGCCTGGTGTCCTCAGCCTCAGTAGTTTTGCCCCTTGGCTCCCTTCTTCACAGTCTCCCGCCTCCGCTCCCAGGGCATCCCTGTCCTCGAGCACGACTCAAGTCTACCTGCACCATTCAGGTGAGCAGGTGAGCGGCTTGGAGAATCTGCTCTCCTAAGCAGACAATTCAAGATGCTGTGTGTTGGTGTTTCCATCTGAGTGGTCTGAATCTTTGCCTTGACTGTCCGGTTTTGTGGGAATTTTGTGGCTACAATATACAAGGTCATTCCCCGATTGTATCTCCCTGCCCTTAATTCCGCACTTTTGTCTGTTAACAAACAATGTGATTGGACAAGACTATTTGGAATCTTGAAATCCTGGAGTACGGCAGGTGCTTTATAACCCAGACAAGTTAAGGGTATTTCTCATGGCCAATAAACCATTTATACATTGAAAAAAAAAATTCTGTGGTCATGCAATTTAATACAAAGACCGAGGAGGGGGATAAAGAATTTATTTTCTTAAGGAGCCTCTCATTAAAAAGTTTTAAAAAGCTGTAAAACTTATTGCTTGGAAACAGATAGTTAAGGCTATATAATCAACCCTAACAAGGAGAAAAGGTGTACATAGATACATTTTTTTTCTTCCCACCAACGAACAATATTTAGAATCTAACTGGATATGTCCCACTAATTTGGGAGAAACTGTTGCTTGCCTACCCAGTATCCATCTTCCTGTCCTTTCTTACTGAAAGAGCCTGGTATCGGGGTAATAGTGAGCCTGTTGGAGTAGCTGTCCTTCCTGATTCCCTTTGCAGATGGCGGTGGTCCCTGAGAGGACATCACCAGGCTCTTCCAGGAAATCTCTCTGCCTTGTGCCTTTTCTCCCCTGTTCCTGCTGGAGTCCAGTTGGGATGGCTGGGACAGCAGTCGCCACCTTGGGGCATGGACGGAAGAGCCCCGACATCCCTGAGATGCTGAGCAAACACCAGCTATGACCTAGCTGTGAACATCCCATTAGGTGAGAAAAATAAGCCCCCTCTCGTTCAGTCTCTGTTTTTGTTGTTGGTGGTGGTGTTGCTCTAGCTGCGCAGAAACACCTCACCAACTAAGTTCAGGCTGCTACCCCACAGAACACCACAGGCTGGGGGGTTTAACCGACAGACATTTGTGTCTCACAGCTCTGGAGCGTGGACGTCCACGGCCAGGGTGCTGGCCGGTTCAGCTCCTGGGTGAGCTCTCTCTTCCTGGGTGCAGACGGCCACCTTCTGGCTGTGTCCTCACCGGGCGGGGAGAGGAAGAGCGACAGGGCGAGCCCTCTGGCATCTCCTCCACGGGCTCGACCCCCGTCACGGGCCCCACTCTCGTCAACTCATCCCACACCTATCACCTCCCAGGGGCCCCACCTCCAGACACCATCACATTAGGTACTAGAGCTTCGATGGACGAATCTGGGGGGACACACAGATTCATAATGGTCTCAGTGTCCCAGATGGCCGGATGCTTGGCCGTCATGCAGGAAGGACAGGCTGCGATTTCAGGTATAGAGAAACGAGCCTAGAGTAACCCCATTGCCGATACGGGGGCTTATTAGAAGTCTCCCGCAGGAGTGCCTGTGGAAATGTAAAAACGGCCCGCGAGCCGCAGTGTGCTGGGCGTTCAGGGGGCCGGGGAGAGGCAGGTCGCTGCTGAACCATCGTTCCCATCCGATTGCCCCTCCGTGTCCCCAGGGGGCTGAGCCCTCGCTTCTCCCTCTGGGGCCGCAGACGCCCACCCCCCTGTCCTGCCGTCCTCCATCCGGCACACACCGTTGGGGGCTCTCCCTCTCCCGTTCCTGCTTCCTTCCGACACCGACTGACACCTTTGCTCTGTGCCGGGCAGCCTGCCAGGGCCTTGGGCCGGGCGTGAGTAAATCAGGGGTGGGCTTGCCCTCCTGGAGCGGCAGCTGAGCATCGGAACCAAGTAACCGGGACATCGGCATGCAGACCAGTGGCCATCAATGTCCCCGAGGGTCAGCCCCGGGGACCCGGCCTGGCTGGAGGTCGGAGGTCAATGTCCCCGAGAGTCAGCCCCGGGGACCCGGCCTGGCTGGAGGTCGGAGGTCAGGGAGGGCTGCTCTGGGAGGGCAGCCTGGAGGTGAGGCTCTGGGAAGGAGTGCCTTGCAGCGTCGACCCTCCCAGAGGGAACTGGGCGTGCAGACACGTGTGGTCAGAGGCCGATGGAAGGAAGGGCAGGGGACTGGAGGCTGGACAGATGGGGAGGGTCCAGCAGCCGCTCAGGCCCTCATGTGACACATGGCGTTTCGGGCCTCCACGGTTTGAACACCTAGTGTTTTAGGCGATCCGGGAGGGGAAGTGTGTCTGCTAGGTGTGGGAGCCACAGAAACAAATTGGATCTGGGGTTGGTTTTGAGGCAGAAATGTAGAAAAACGGCCAGATGAGACTATACCAAAATGTTCCTGGTTACGACTTCCGGGTGGAGGTCACAGGAGAGTTTAATTCTGTGTCCCTCGTGGCTCTAGAATGTTTCAAAATAAATATACATCAGGGAGAAATTGATAAATATGTTTTAAAGGCCTATCTTTGGACTAGCAATTCTTCCACACTTTCTGCGCAGAAAGCAGGGGGAGGTGGCAGGCTGGGCCCAGGCTCCCCTCCCGCAGTGGGTTCTCAAAAAAGCCGGGATGGGGAGGGAGAAAGCGCCTGGCTGGCCAGGGCGGGGAGGATCCGGGTTTCGGAGTGCGAGGAAGTTGGTTCCATCTAATCGGTCATCTCCCAACTTACTTGTGGACCAATTCTGCAGTCCAGGCTGCACTCCCGAAATTAGACCAAGGTGATGAAGGCATTTGCCTGAGGGATAAATACTCACCGTGTGGCCCGTGGACCATGCCATCTGCCCTTACGACCGGGACTTTCTGGGGAGGGAATCGGCATCGGCCTGGGCTGCAGGGGGTGGGTCACAGGGGAAAAAGCTAAGGCACCTGGAGGAATGAATGGCTTGGCCGCACAGCCCGGCGTTGGCCAATGTGCTCTAATTAGATGATGGGGAGCAAACAGGCTCGGGGTGGCAGAGCCCCACTCTCAGGGTGGGTCCTTGGGCGGCAGGAGGGGCCTTCTCTCACAGATGAAAACGCAAAGCCTTTGGACACCTGGACACTTCATTTCACTGATTTGTGACCCAGAGGTTTACTGAGCACCTTGTGGGCCCAGCCATGTGCCAGTTCTAGGAGCGCAGGGAAACCCAGCAGCTTGGCCACGGGGTCCGGGGCGTGGAGCGCTGTCCCTGTGCCGAGGTCCCTTACCGCCCCACGTCCAGCGTGCTCAGCAGCCCTCCGTCGGGGCGTCTGAACAAAGCAGCAGGGCAGGCCGCTCTGGGAAGGACCCTGCAGGACAGAGGGAGCTGCTACATGAGCAACAAGCTGGAGGAGGAAGAGGGATTCCCACCCCCCCACCCTGCCCATCCCGGGCATAAGGAGAGCAGGTGTGTGGGCTCACAGGTGAGTGCAGTGTGGACAGTCCCTCAGGGGGAGGTGGGGGTGTGCTGGCCGACAAGGTGCAGAGTGGGGCGGAGGGGGCCCAGGCAGGCGGGGCTGATAGTACCCCACTCCGGCCCCCCCCCCCAGGAGAAGGGAGAGCATGGGGAGGAAGCTGCTGTCCCCTCCCTGGTCCTGGGATGGCCTTTCCCACCCTGGGGCAGTCTCTCCGGTTGTGATGTCCTTGACACCCCCGCTGCTCTGTGAGCAGATAGAGATCTTCCTCGGGACTTCTGGTCACCCCAACAACCGCCTGGAGGTGGCTCTCTGCCCCTAGTGTGAAGGCTCAAACGCCAAACCCCATTCAACATCCAGACATCCCCTCCCCCTGGGGCAGCTCAGGCCTGGGGGGCCTCTGGCTGTGCCCCCACCCCAGCATCTCCTCCTCCTTCCTGCTGCTCCTCAGCCTGTGGGGTCCTCAGGTGAAGCAGACACAGAACGCGACTGACACTCGGTACTTACAGGTGCGCAAAAAGGAGAAAATACAACCGCAGCTACAGAACCTCTGTGGCAAGATGATTGTGCTCACCGGTTATGAATTCCCCCCTTCCCCTCCCAGCGGGACGATGGGGCCCCTCATGGGCTCCCCTCCCCTCCCAGGGGGGCGCTGGGTCCTCCATGGGCTCCCCTCCCTTCCCAGAGGGCCGCTGGGCCCCCACAAAGACTCTGCCTCCCTTGCTTTCCCACAGCTGGTCTCCTCGAGGCCGCCAGAGTGCTCTTTCCACAGACAGAAGAGCAGGTCAGTCTGGTGATGAGTCCCATGACATCTCCCATTGCTATTGGGAAGGACAACGTGCTGATAGCCTGGTGACCTTGTGGCCTGTGGTTGTGGCTCTGAGCTCCCCTCAGCCTCCTGGAAGGCCGGCTCCCTTGCCCACCCCGGCCCCTCTCGGGGGTCTCCGCCCTTTCCCTTCCCACTCAGCTCCTTCTCCTAGAGTCGCTCCCAGGCACGCACTGCCCATAGAGCACTTTCCACCCCTCCAGACGGCCTCCCCCACCCCCAAGTTCAAGGGCCCTCCTGGTGGCACTCACAATGTCCCAACACTTACGTAGGAATATGTCCCCGATTTATCTGCCTCTCTGGTCTCAGGTGGAGGTGTCCTGCCTGTGGGTCTGGGGGCCCAGGTGCGGCACCGCCCACTGTGTGCACTTGGGACTTGTGTTCTTGAGAACAACCTGGATGCTGACCACGGGCCCCACTGACCTCACCCCTGGGGATGCTCACGTCCGCCTGAGCTGCCGGAAGCTTCTGCACGGACGGCCGCGTGGAGGGGAGCAGGGAGGACGGGGTGGGGGCTGGTACACAGGGGACGACGCGGGTGTCCAGGGATCCCCCCTCCTGCCCCAACGCCCCAACGCTGACGTTCGGCAGGCAGAACGGCTTCTGGGCAAAGGTGAGAAGCACAACCCGCTGGGTCCCCACCATGCTGGCCGTCCTCCAGCAAAACGAAGGACGTGGTGCCTCCTCACCCCTCTGTTTTGGGGCTGAAATCCTGGAGACTGGACAATTGGAAGAAGCAGAACATGAGAGAGGGAGGCGGTGGCCGAGCCGGCGTGACCCAGCCTGGGCTCCTGTCCGGCCACAGCGCTGGCCTCTCTGTGCTGGGCGCTCCGATCAGAATTTACTCAAACAACGTGTTATCTCTTCTTCCTGGAAATTGACCAAAGGGAGTCCACGTATTTTGGAGGGCACCACGACGAGCTGATGAAGCCCACGCACAGCCGGCAGCAATCCTGCGGGGCAACGGGGGGATTTCTGTCCCCCGCCGGGCCTGTGAGGAGGCAGCCTCTCTGCAAATACTCTCTGCCGGCTGCCACCGGCTGAGAAGGTCTGGTGACAGGATTTCCCTTCCCGGCATCACCCTTACCAACCACCCAAGTCAGGCTTTCAAGAAGTAAGAGTTTCTGGGAAGGAAGGAGCCCGGATTGGGGAGGGGCTGGGGTTGTTACAGAAATGGCTGTCTCTGTCTCCGGGGAAAAATGAGGGGGGACCGGGGGAGGGTCCGAGGATCAGCCTGCTTGGCCCCGTCAAACCAGGAGCCTCCTGCGCTTGCCACGCCTGCCTGCAGAGGTGCATCTCCAGTGTGGGGGACCAAGGCATCCTTTGCTGGTGTGCTGGCCCCTTGCCGTGGTTGTGTGGCCTCAGGAGCCCTCCGAACTCCCGTGTCCTGTCTGTGATGTCATGGGCGTGGGCCCCCTGCTCCCTTGTTGCCAGGAGCTTGGATTTTCTGGTTCCCCGGGGCGTGAGGACAGCGACGAAGGGTCTGGGTGACTGAAGCCACAGCCCTGGGGAGGACGTGCCCTCTGGAGCGGGTGCCGCCAAAGGGGCAGCTCTGAAGGCCCTCACCTCCCGCAGGGCCGGCTGATGGACTGAACCAGGCTGGGGCGGGCGGGGGACCGGTCCTTATGGAAGAGCCGGAGTGTGCACCAGCCAGTTACCGCCACGACCGGTCGGGAGTTAAAGGCTATTATGGAACTTTCCTCTCCAGTGGAGCGTGGCAGACGGGAGGCGAGGCCTCGGGAAGGGGCTCAGGGAGGCACAGATGTGCGGCTCAGCCTCCTGGGGTCAGAGCCTCGTGCTCTCTGGCTGCCTTAGATAATTCGAGAATTTACCACATGCCTGTTACTGCGGGTCTCACACTCGTGAGGATAAGAGCTCCATGCAGGGAGGGCGTTCACTGTTCTGTTCACTGATGTATCCCAGGTACCCAGAACATGTCGGCCCGTGGTGGTAAGCTGTCAGTGACGATTGTGCCAGGGGCGGGGGAGGGCTGGAGGGAGGAGGAGGGGAGGGCTGGAAATAAACCTCTGCCCTTGCTAAGCCGCCCAGTCCGTGGTGCTCTGACAGCAGACTGGCGGACCCGGTCGCCTGCCTGATGCACGGGGTAACTCACCCTCCTAGACTCTGTCCCTTGTCTTCTTTCTCAGACTGTAAGCTGCATGCAGGCAGGGGTGCTCGTCCCCACTTTCTGCTATACCATCAGCACGTGCAGCAGTGCTGGGCTCACCGAACACCCTCGATAAACCCCCGCGGGTCTGTTGCAGAGGGATGTGGTTCCGAGTGGCGGTGTGCAGATGGATCCTGGTGTGTGGGGTCGGCTCCCGTGCCCTGTGTTGTATTTTGCATGCAGTTCTGTGACATCACGTCTGCACAGAGGATTGCCCGGCCCCCTCACCCCCCGGCAATCTGGGGTCCTTTCTTGGCACTGCATACGTCACGCCCAGGAGAGGAGAGAGCGTGTGCTGGGCTGGCAACCAGCCCACAGAGGGCAGAAAGCCATGGAGTTCTGGGCCGTGTTATATGCAGGTGCATCTCAGCATAGGAGGTGAGAACGAACACCCGGAGGTGGTGAGGAGCCCTCGATGGACAGGTCACCGTCCTGCCTGCATTATGGGCCCAGTGAGAGTGCCGCCGGCACCCTGCACCTCCCTGTGCCCCAGATGGCCCCAACAGGTCCCCCAGCCACCCGGCATGGCCCAGAGCAGGGCTGACTCCTAAAGACCAGTCCAGCTGCCCTGGCTCCGGGCCCCGCTCACCAGGGAGGATGTTCCACAGTCACCCTTGGACGCAGTCCCATTTCACGTCCCCAATCCTACTTTACTGCCGCTCACACAATTATTTGTTTTATCCCCACTAAGAAACAGGGTAGGAGATTTGGTGGTAGGTGTGCTGGAGGGGGAAGAGCCATCTGGGTCTCTAAATGATTTAATGGTGTCTTTCTCCTGCCTTTGTAGCATGGATTGGGGGTTAATTAAACACCAGTTGTGTGGTAGAACGCTCTCAGTATTATTCTGATTTTAAGTATTTATCAGCTCTTTTTAGACCTCTCTGAGTGGTACTAAAATGAATAAGTTGCCCACGAGAGCACCATTCTGTTAGTTTCTCCATACAGCCAAAGACTCCTTGTTAGCAGGCTTTTAAATAGCTTGCTCGGGGCTTCCAGCGGTTTCTGCCTCAACTGGGCGACCTCAGGAAGAATAGCAGCTCCGGGTCCTGTTGCGAGGTTCTGAAGGCGGCCGGGTAGGGGGCCACCAGGCTGGCCACGGCTTCCATTATGTGTGTTATGGACAGCGATGGAGGGTTTGGGCTTGTGTGCAACAAGGACAGAAAGAAATGCCATAAATAAGCCTCTTTTATGGCGGAAGCCTTGATAAATCAGGCCGTAACACAGATGGAATATGGCTTGGCCCCCACTAATGCAAACATACGGGCCTGCTCATTGCCAGCCTACATTTCCGGAGACAAGTTAATAGTTTAGAGGAAACATATTGCTGTAATAGGACTCCGGAAAACCGCGCTGTGGGGATGCGAAGCGCTCATCCCTCTCCGGTCTCTGTGTCACCACTGATGAGGCCACGAGGGACGCTGCCTCCCAGCCGGCTGCACGGGGATGACGCAGAGGACGGACAGACAGATGGGACATCCAACCCAGCACCTTCCTGAAGAGAGGCCACTGAGCAAGCTCGCCATCAGGCTCCCCATGGTGGTGGCAGTGCCAGGATGAAGGGACCAGTGTCACCAGCAGGCGGAGACCCAGCGCCCTGACCCTAAGAAGAGGGACCGGAAGGACCTGCCCCTGGCTTGGTCAGGCTTTCAGCTGTGCCGGGTGGGGGCACTCAGGGGAGGGGGGAGGTAGGAAACAGGCAGACACGGTCTCAGACACACCTTCCCATCACAGTATGAGGCCAGAGATGCTGTCTGTCTGGTTTGCCATGGACCTCCCAATACATGGCATCATGTCTTCCACATGGCAGGTGCTTGGTTTAAAAAAACCCCAAAAACTGGTTCTATCACTTATGTTTTTTTAAGACTTTTTAAAGAGCAGTTTCAGGTTTGTGACAAAATTGAGAAGAAGGTGCAGAGTCCCCACATCCCTCACCTTCGCCCCCCCCACCGCCCAGCACAACCTCCCACACCATCAGCATCCTGACCAGAGCGGGACATCGGTTACAATCGACGAACCTGTGTTAATACGCCATCATCACCCAAAACCCATACTCTACGTCAGGGCTCACCCCGGGACTTGCATGTTCTTTGTGTTTGGGCAAACAGACAATGATATGTGTCCATTGTTGTAATATCAGACGGACAAGTTTCACTGCCCTGAGCACCCTCTGGGCTCCCCCTGCTCATCCTTCCCTCCCCCTCCCCCCTGCCACCACGGGTCCTCTCTCCATGGCTTGCTTTGTTCAGAATGTTATAGAGGTGGAGTCACACAGTATGTAATCTTTTTTCATGGACTTCGTTCACTCAGTGAGGCATATTTAAGGTTCCTCCCTGTCTCTTCAGAGCTCAACAGCTCATTTCTCTTTAGTGCTGAGTAATACTCCATTGTCCAGATGCACCGCAGTCTCTTTGTCTATTCCCCTGCTGAGGCACACCTTGGTTGCTTCCACGTGTTGGTAATTATGAATAAACCTGCTAGAAACATCTGCGTGCAGTTTTTTGTACAGATACATTTCCAACTCCCTTAGGTAGACGCCACGGATTTGATTTCTGGATTGAGCAGAAGAATGTTTAGTTTTGTAAGAAGCCACCAAGCTGTCCGCCATGGTGGCTGCACCCTTCTGTGTCCCCACGGGCCATGGATGAGCGTTCCTGTTGCTCCACACCCGTGTGAGCACTAGATGCTGTCGGTGATCCCGATTTTAGCCATTCTCCCAGGGATGTAGTGGTATCACTGTTTGAATCTGCACTTCCCTGACTGCGTGTGGGCTGGAGAATCTTTTCATGTGCTGATTTGCCACCTGCGCATCTTCTTTGGTATCTGTTAAGGTTTTTGGTCCCACTTTTTAATTGTTTTCTTTTCTTTTCTTTAATTGTTTGTTTTCTTATTGCTGATCTTTAAGTGTTTGTTGTATATTTTAGATAACAGTCCTTTATCAGATGGGATGTGTCTTTTGTAAACATTTTCTCTCAGTCTGTCGTTTACCTTCTAATACTCTTGACAGTGTTTTCCACAGAGCGGAAATTTCTAATTATAATGCAGGCAGCTTATCAATTATTTCCCTCACAGACTGTACCTTTGGCATTGTGTCTAAAATGTCATCACCAGGGGCGCCTGGGTGGCTCAGTCGGTTAAGCGACTGACTCTTGATTTCAGCTCAGGTCATGATCTCAGGGTCCTGGGATTGAGCCCCGCATCAGGCTCCATGGCCAGTGGGGACTCTGCTTGACATTCTCGCCTTCTGCCCCTCCCCCTGCATTCTCTCTCTCTCTCTCTCAAATTAATAAATAAATCTTTAAGTAAAATAAAATGAAATGTCCTCACCAAACACAAGGTCAACTAGATTTTCTCCTCCTTGATCTTCTAGTTTTATATAGAGTTTTATATTTTACGTGTAGGTCTATGATCCATTTTGAGTTAATTTTCATGAAGACCACAAAGTCTGTGTCTAGGTTCATTGTTTTGCATGTGATGCCCTGGTGTCCCAGCGCCTCTTGTTCCAGAGCCTGTCCTGGCTCCATCACATGTCTCTGCTCCTTTGTCAAGATCAGCAACTATATTTATGTGGGTCTATTTCTGAGCTCTCCATTCTGCTCTGTGATCTATTTGTCCTTTCGCCAACACCACCCTGTCTTGACCGCTGTAGCTTTGCTGTAAGTCTTGAAGGTGGGTATTGTTAGGCTTCCTACTTTGCCCTTTTCCTGAGTATTGTGCTGGCTATTCTGGGGTCTCTCGTCTCTCCATGTAAACTTTAGAATCAGTCTGTTGATATCCACACAATAAGTTTCTGGAATTCTTACCAAGATCTCGTTGACTCTATGGATCAGGCTGGGAAGAACGGATACCTTGAGAATATTGAGTCTTCTTGTCCATGAACATCGGGTTCCTCTCCATTTATTTAATTCTTCTTTGACTTCACTCATCAGAGTGTTTTAGTTTTTTGCGCATGGACCTCACACCACCCTGTCTGTCACTAGAGAAGAGGAGTCAGTCCTTCTTGCCCAGGGTAAAAGCCCACAGCAGGACACTGAGTCACTTTCCCTGGTCATCAGCTGTCCCCAGGGTGGGGTTCGGTGCTGGGGCCACAGATGGGCAGAAGCAGGTTCCCGTCCCAGGAGGAGACGCTGGTTTATCCTGGAGGGAGGGAGGGCACAGGATAGGCAGGAGACCAGATGCCTGCCCTGGATAAGGTGGTCCAAGCTAAGGCCTCAGAAGGGGCAGGCTTTTCCTAGGCAGATTACAGGGCAGGAGAGCAGTGTCGTGAGCAGGGATACAACCATGGGGCACAAGCACTTCAGATCATAAATGCTGAGAGGCAGCGTGGAAGGGAGAGCAGAGAGTCTGGACAGGTGTCCAAGAGGCCTGCAGCCTGTGTGAGTGGTCTGGGTCTTACACCTGCAATGTGACTGGAATGATTGTCCAGTTGATATCCAAGACAATGCCTCTGCCATCACCCTGGTTAAAGAATGACCTGTCTCAGGGCACCTGGGTGGCTCAGTCAGTTGAGCGTCCAACCCTTGATTTCAGCTCGGGTCATGATCCCAGGGTCCTGGGATGGAGCCCCACATTGGCTCCACGGTCGGCACAGAGTCTGCTTGTCCCTCTCCCCCTGTTGCTCCTGCTCGTGTGCGCGTGCACTCTCTCTCTCTCTCTCTCTCTCTCTCTCTCAAATAAATAAATAAATAAATAAATCTTAAAAAAAAAAGAATGACCTGTCTCTCTCATGCTCCTGCAAACACCTGCATCCCCGCCTTGAGGCTGTTCGGTTGTGGGAGGCCGCCGTGTCCCGCTCTGGAATGAAGACTCAGTCCCTTGCCCCACATGCTTTCCTCCCCAGAACTTCCCCCTTCAGACCTGTGACTAGACCCCGGTGCCCAGAGAGGGGGCCCTTTACAACTCCCCTTAGCAAATCTGGTTTCTGGCGAGATATGACAAGACACAAATGCACAACTCGAGATAAATGCTGATGTGGAAAACAAAGGCAGAATAGACATGATTAAATTTCCTTACCACCTGCAGCCCATTGACAAGTCCTTGAAACAGGCAGAGTGACCTTCCTCTGTGGACTCAACTGCCTCCATGTCGACTCTTTGCTAAGGGCAAAGGGCAATCTTAATCCATATAAGTCTACTTTAACATAGAAAAATTCCTTTGGAAACTTCCTTTATCTCTACCCCAAGATACATGTTAGCAGTCATTCCCCAGGCATATGACCCACCGATAAACATCCAAAGGGTCTCCTGACTCAGGTTTTACTAGACAGTAACAAATGACACTTCCCAGCAACAGCTAGTCCCCTCAAGGTCCTGGAAACCTTGCTTCCAAAATTCCTTAGAGACTTATGCTCTCCCTGACCCCCTCCCCACTTGAACGTGTACAATGGGCCGCTCCTCGTCACCCCGGTGCGGTTCTTTCCGCCCACAGGTCCCGTCCCTGGGCTTTAATAAAACCACTGTTTTGCGCCAAAGACGTCTCAAGAATTCTTTCTTGGCCGTCAGCTTCAAACCCTAACATCTTTCCTACATCAAATTATATTTCCAAGGAGGAGGCGATTATCATTTGACCATGAGTGCTAACCTTTCAGGTTAAATCATTACTCAAGGTCAAGGGAGAAAACTGGGTCTGCTTTGCTGCTGACATGAAACCTCTGGTCCTTCAGATCTGTGTTTCCCGGTGGCTTTAGGAATCGTGCAATTATGGTCCTGATTAAATCCATGGCTAAAGATGCGTTGGCATAACATGATGCAACAGTTGGCTGCAGCCTTAATGATCACGGAGGACCCACAAGCCCAGCTTTGTTGATTCTTTGGCAGCCAAAGGGGACGGCAGGTGAGGAGGGAGACTCTGCCGAAGTGAGGCTTTGGGCTGCAGAATGTGTTAGAGTTGGGGTGTCCTGGGGGGTAGGAGGTCCACCGGCAGTGTGAGAGCTGGGTGTGAGGTCTGGACCTGGTGCCAACCACGTGGAGTGAGAGCAACTGACACCTGTGGACTGTGGCTGAGTCTCTCTGTTAGGGCATAACCTCCCTGAGAGTAGGGCCCCTTCCAGCGTGCATCCCGAGCACGGAGGCCAGCAAGATTAAATAAATGATGTGTGCAGGCCGAGCAGGAGGATCAGGAAGAGGGCTAAGCATGAGCCCCAGCCCTGCAGCTTTCTCCCACCCCAGTCGGTTCTGACTCTCCAGCTCTCTGGGGCAAGCCTGCCCTTCTGCGGTTCAGCCTGGACCTAACTCCCAGAGTCAGGGCAGATCCCGCGGGGTACGCGCTCAGCCCACAAGACCACCTTCATCTCAGATGCTGCTTGCAAGTCTCAGGAACCACCTGTACTTCTGACCAAACTGCTATAAATTTGGGGCTTCCTGTGACCCCTTCCTCAGGTTCCGTAATTTGCTAGAAAGCCTCACGGAACTCAGGAAAACACTTGACATACGTTCACCAGTTTACCATAAAGGCTCCAATTCGGGAACAGCCACGTGGAAATGAGGTCCAGGGTAGGCATGGGGGCTGCGTGGAGCTTCCCTGCCCTCCCCGGGCACGCCTCCCTCCCAGCACCACCATGTGCCCACCAACCCCAAGCTCCCCAAGGCCCTTTGTTCAAGAGTTTCTGGAGGCTCCATCTCCAGCCCCCCGCCCCGCCCTGGAGCTTGGTGGGTGAGGCTGAAATTCCACTCACTCTCTGTTCCTGGGCTTGGTCTTCCTGCAGACCAGCCCCACCCTGCAGCCCCCCCGGCCCCCCGGGGGCCCACCGGAGTCAGCTCGCTAGCATAAACCAGGTGTGATCAAAGGGACTGCTGAGGAACGGCAGAAGATGGTCCTCAGGGAACCCCAGGAACCCGGGACAAAGACCAAACAGCGGTTTAATTAGGCCACACCAGAGGACCCCCGCTGCTGAAGGGTCTGGCCGAGGAGGAGGTGCTATCTAAAGGTAGCCACAGGAAGCAGCCATGGACATGAGAGGGGGCCCAGAGGAAGCAACGGAGTCTGAGGGAAGGGGCTTCCTGGCGAGTGGCACAGCCGGGAGGGGAAGCACGATGGGCTGGCAAGAGGCTCACTGGGGTGGTCATCCAGGAGGCCTGGGGTCTCTTAGCAGGAGACCAGCCTCCGGCTCCTGCTTGCTGCCCTCCCCACACCCTGGATATGATAAAGAGCACATTTTCAGCACAGGGGGTCCTTTCCCTTTGCTTTTCCCTCCAGCATCCTCCCAAGGACGACAGGGGGGCTGGCCTGAGTCTCTCCCCCCCAGGTGCAGACTTTTCTTCGCTGAGCCCTCCGACCCCTCTGCAGATCCTCCCGGCCCACAGACCACCCAGCAGAGGGCCTGGCCGGAGCAGGTGCAGGCTGACGCTGCCCCAGCGACAGGGGAACGGGCCGGAGCTGCCTGGCTGCCACCCTGCAGAGAATGCAGGTTGACCATCCCGTGCCCCAGCGGGGCTCCCCCGTGGCTCGGCCACCCCGTGGTGAGGCCCCGGCTGCTGGCACGGAGGGGGGCTGAGGCGCCCTGCCTGGGCATATGGGGCTGGGGGCGTGGACTTGACCTAACAAGCTGCAGTGATTGCCCTGAAACATGGTCTTTTCTCTCTGACATAAACACAATCTGTTTCCCCAGAAGCACTGCCGTAAACAGATGCCAGGCATCCCAAACCAACACCACACGCTTGGAATGCTGCTCCACTCTTGTGCTCCTTTCCAAGCATTCCTGGAAACCCGGCTTGCAGACAGGCCCACGGGGTGACCCGGCCTGGCTGTGCACCCCCTCGCCGCCCCCCTCCCAGCGCCTTGTCCCCACAGCTGCTGCCGCCCCTCCTAACGGACACAGTGGTTGGAGGCTTCAGTTGTGTTCCCTGCGCCACCCAGTCCCTCTCTGGTCACGCACCATAATAGCCAAGCATCTTCCACACGCCCTCAGCAAAGAGGCGATGGCAGCTCAGAGAGGTCAAGTCACTGACTGAAGATCACACAGCTGGAAGGCGGTGGGGAAAGGTTCAAGCTGGTGGTTTCTCATTCCTAAGTTCACGCGCCTTGGTTCTTAGCATGAGTCAAAGGGGACCTGGCAGCCAAGGCCTTCCTTGCTCAAGACGCTTCCAGATCTTTCCAAGAAGAGCTCAGAACATACTTCTTTCCTTCTCACTGTGCCATGTTATCCATTTTCCTCATTAAGTCTTAGCCTATTAATAACCACCCATTTGTCTTAATTCAATAAAAAGATGATTGATCGCATTTGCAACAGTTCCATCGAGCTCCTGAAAGTGATGGATGGGGCCCCGCATGCAGCAGGGAGCCTCCAGAAAGACCACGTCCTTGCACTCGCTTGGAAGGGCTTGGTTTCCTGTCTCACCAAATATGTTGAGACAGAAATTAAAACACACACACACACACATTTTGTCCTCTCAGGAGTCAAATCCAAAGCAAAATGGTACCTTGACAGATTGGTTCTGAATCCTTGGGGTTACAGGGCGAATCTTGGCCGGCTTCCATGGAGGGATGTTTGGTTTCCCTCTTATTTCTTGAGTCCTTAGCTATAAAACCACGAATTGGTGTGTTTATAAGAAGAGTGGTGTGGTAGTTCCTGGAGAGGAGGAGGGGAGGCCCCTCGGCGACGGATGAGTGAGCCCAGGCTCACACTGAGGCCAGACTCAGAGCTGTCACTTCGTTGGCATGTGATGGATCACTGCCCTTACCCTAAATGCAGAGATTTTGCCTTAAATGCAGAGATTCTGTGCACGAGTCCCTGGACTTAGGGTTCCACAAATAAGGCACCACACCCTGACCTCAGCCAGGAGACATGCATGAGGCTAGCCTCCTCCGACCTTCAGCCTGCCTCCAGGTCTACTCAGGGGATCATGGTGGGCAGCCCCCCGTTCCCGCACTGTTCACTGAGCCAAAAACAAAACAGGTGAGGATGAATGGCTGAGCAGCACAGCAAGAGGCCGCAGCTCCTTCCTTCCGGTCAGAAGGC
Organism: Callorhinus ursinus; assembly: GCF_003265705.2. Lineage (NCBI taxonomy): Eukaryota > Metazoa > Chordata > Mammalia > Carnivora > Otariidae > Callorhinus > Callorhinus ursinus. The sequence continues at coordinate 2,247,769 of NW_027397110.1, read as the reverse complement.
ACCACAAGCAACTCCTCTGAAACATCATCCCAACGCTGAATTAGTCTGTCTCTTATTTTAGCCAGGATCTCAAAACGCTGGAAAAGAGCTCCAATCAATAGGCCGCGAGGATGATGAAAACGTATTACCGGGAAAGGAACACATTATTCAGAAGATCAAAGGATAATCAGGATCCAAGGAAAGAAGGCGGGAGGGGCTGGGGGCTCCTGAGCTCTGTGGGTCCACGTGCACGAGTGTGCATGGTGGTTCCTCTTAGGGGTGGATCACATGCTTAAGTCGGTTTTCTTTTATGTAGCTTCACTTCCCTTTATGTCTCCAAAGATAAAATCAAGAATTGTCATTAATACTGTTTTTTTTTTTCCTGCAAGTTCCTGGAACCCATAAGAACAACTGATTTCTTGGTTTTGTTCCCAGAGGTTGCGATGCTTCAGTGACTTCCAGAGGACACGGCCACGGGCAAGGCTGGTCCTGGCATTATGAGCAACCCCACCATGGTGGCGTTGACCTCAAGTCCTTCAAAGTGTGGGATCAGCAGGGCAAGCCTATGCCCACCACTGCACCTGCCTGTTTTCTTCAAGGGAGGCTCTCCCAAAATCCGGGGGGGAGGGGAACATCAAATGATGGAGGACAAGAAGAGGTTAGGGCCAGATGGATGGTGTCAGACAAGAGAAGGGGATGTTTCCTAAAATGTCAGGCAGGAAACGGAGTCTCAAGAGAGCCGTGAATTCCCCAGAGCCACCCTCTGTGCAGTGGCGAGGACCCGTGTGTGGGGGGTGCCATATTTGGCTAATAAAAATACAGGATGCCCAGTTATTTTTGAATTTCAAATAAGCAACAAATACTTTTTAGTATAAATATGTCCCAAATATTGCAAGAGACATACTTATTCCAAAACATTACTGGTTGTTTATCTGAGATTTGGATTTAACTCGGCATGCTGTGTTGTATGTGGCAGCCACACTCAGGTCCCTGGACCTAACTCTGAGCTCTTTTTCTTGCAAGCTCCCTGAAATGGAAGGCTGGGTGAGGGTGGGATCTCATTCATGCATTCATTCCCAAATTAGCTCTTTCATTTACTAAAGTTCTGTCATTTCATAGATGTTGGGGACTCTGTGTGAAAAAACAGGGCCCCTCCCTGATGAGCTTGGGTCAAGCATATAAAGAAAGACTTAAATGTGAGTCAGGAATCCATCAAAATCCTAGAGGAGAACACAGGCAGTAACCTCTTCGACCCCGGCCACAGCAACTTCTTGCAAGACACGTCTCCAAAGTCAAGGGAAACAAAAGCAAAACTGAACTTTTGGGACTTCATCAAGATAAAAAACTTCTGCACAGCAAGAGAAACAGTCAACAAAACTAAAAGGCAACCCACGGAATGGGAGAAGATATTTGCAAATGACCTAACAGACAAAGGGCTGGTATCCAAGATCTATAAAGAACTTCTCAAACTCAACACCCAAAAAACAAATAATCCAATCAGGAAATGGGCAGGAGACATGAACAGACATTTCTCCAAAGAAGACATACAAATGGCCAACAGACACATGAAAAAAATGTTCAACATCATTAGCCATCAGGGAAATGGAAATTAAAACCACATTGAGATACCACCTTACACCAGTTAGAACGTCAAACTTTGACAAGACAAGAAACAACAAATGTTGGAGAGGTTGTGGAGAAAGGGGAGCCCTCCTACACTGTTGGCGGGAATGCAAGCTGGTGCAACCACTCTGGAAAACAGTATGGAGGCTCCTCATAAGTTAAAAATAGAGCTACCTTACGACCTAGCAATTGCATGACTGGGTATTTACCCCCAAGACACAGCTGTAGTGAAAAGAAGGGCCATATGCACCCCAATGTTCACAGCAGCAATGTCCACAACAGCCAAATGGTGGAAGGAGCCGAGATGCCCTTCAACAGATGAATGGATCAAGAAGATGTGGTCCACATATACAATGGAACGTTACTCAGCCATCAGGAAGGATGAAATGTTACCATTTGCATCAACGTGGAGGGAACTGGAGGGGATTATGACAAGTGAAATAAGTCAATCAGAGAAAGACAATTATCATATGGTTTCACTTATATGTGGAACATAAGAAACAGCACAGAGGATCGTAGGGGAAAGGGAGGGAAAAAATAAAATAAGATGAAATCAGAGAGGGAGACAAACCATGAGAGTCTCTGGACTCTGGGAAACAAACTGAGGGTTGCTGGAGGGGAGGTGGGTAGGGGGTGGGGTACCCGGGTGATGGGCATGAAGGAGAGCACGTGATGTGATGAGCACGGGGTGTTCTACGCAACTGATGAATCGCTGACCTCTACATCTGAGACTAAGGATACACTCTATGTTGGCTAATTGAATTAAAAAAAAAAATCTGTTAGAGCGCATGTACCTCAGAGGTCAGGCTGCATCAGAACCCCAGGGCTGGAGGTTGGGGGTCGAGGGGCACTTGTGGTCGGCAGAACCATGGGCTTCCAGAAACGTCTGCATCCTAAACCCCAAGCCTGGGAATGTGGGGCTCCCATGGGCAAAGGGAACTTTGCAGAGTAGATGAGGGCCCCGAGACAGGGGACAATCCTGTGGGCCCACCCTGACC
>NW_027397110.1:2215603-2244769 GCF_003265705.2 Callorhinus ursinus | reverse complement strand
TTACCATTTGCATCAACGTGGAGGGAACTGGAGGGGATTATGACAAGTGAAATAAGTCAATCAGAGAAAGACAATTATCATATGGTTTCACTTATATGTGGAACATAAGAAACAGCACAGAGGATCGTAGGGGAAAGGGAGGGAAAAAATAAAATAAGATGAAATCAGAGAGGGAGACAAACCATGAGAGTCTCTGGACTCTGGGAAACAAACTGAGGGTTGCTGGAGGGGAGGTGGGTAGGGGGTGGGGTACCCGGGTGATGGGCATGAAGGAGAGCACGTGATGTGATGAGCACGGGGTGTTCTACGCAACTGATGAATCGCTGACCTCTACATCTGAGACTAAGGATACACTCTATGTTGGCTAATTGAATTAAAAAAAAAATCTGTTAGAGCGCATGTACCTCAGAGGTCAGGCTGCATCAGAACCCCAGGGCTGGAGGTTGGGGGTCGGGGGCACGTGTGGTCGGCAGAACCATGGGCTTCCAGAAATGTCTGCATCCTAAGCCCCAAGCCTGGGAATGTGGGGCTCCCATGGGCAAAGGGAACTTTGCAGAGTGGATGAGGGCCCCGAGACAGGGGACAATCCTGTGGGCCCACCCTGACCTCCTGGGTCCTTCTGCGGATCTGAGGGCAATGTGACTATGGGAGGATGCTCAGAAAGAGGCACATTGCTGGCTCTGAAGACGGAGGAAGGGCCATGAGCCCAGGAATGCAGGGAGCATCTAGAAGTTGGAAGAGCAAAGAAGAGATTTGCCCCTAGAGCCTCAGAAAGGATACAGCTTGGTGGCACTGTGATTTTAGCCCCGTGTGACCCCATCTGACTTCCGGCCCACAGAGCCGTGATGTAATAAATCTGCGCTGCTCCTGATTTGTTCCAGCAGCAATGGAAAACAAACACAGCTTGTTAAAACACACACGGCTGGCCCCACTGCAGCGTCTTGGGGAGGGACTTGGGAGTCTGCACATCTAACGAGCTCCCGGGTCACGATGCCACGGCTGCTGGCCTGGAGACCCCGCTTTGAGAACCAAGGCCTGAGGGGAAAGGAAGCAAGAATGGAGCCATGCCCCTGCTTGCAGGGGAGGAGAGGGCTTGGGAGCCATCTCTCTGGCTGGGGTGGGATGTCAGGGTCCACCCCTGCACAGTATGGGCCAGGACACCCGTTCCCTCCAGCCCCAGAGGATCTCCTCCAGCCCCATCGGCAGACACGGACACCAAGTCCAGAGAGCGGGGGCGCCTGGGCGGGGCCTGAGGACAGTCAACACCAGGGGCCCTCAGGGCCAGGGCCAGGATTCTTTGAATCCAGAGACTTTGCTGGGGCCACGAGCACAAGAGAATGAAGCTCAGGATATCCCGGGGAGAGAAAACAGGGGCTCTGAGTTCTGAGGACCCCACAGCCCGGGCTGTCTTGGGCCGCGCTCGAGGCAGAAGGCAAGCCTAAGCCGGGGGAAGGCTCTCCTGTCTCTGGGGTCCCCAGCAGCCTTGGCTCCCGGGCCTGCCTGTGGGCGAACATGGTCACACACAGGACGGGGCCCACTGCAAAAACTGTGATGCTGAATCCCCTCTCCCAGGGGAGAGTGTGGCATGAGGTCGCCCCCGGCAGGGGCGGGGCCGGCGTTCTGGGATGCGGGGCACCAAGGCCCCCTTTCCGCCCCCACCGACGGCCTCGGTCGGTGACAGGATGGGTTTGGCTTCAGGCTCACAGGCTTTGTTCCTGTCTCCCGCCGGCCTCCTCCCCCCGACCCAGCCCTGCTCCGGGGCTGGTGGCGGTGGATTTATGTATAACAGGGTGGCCGCCCCCTCCCAGTCCATTCCAGCAGAAGCCTCTTTGAAGGCAAAATAGATTTCAGAATGATCGTTCACTAAGAGACATTCATCAGTGAGATGTCCTCCATAAAACTGAAATATCATAAAATCGTGCACACGTGGGCCCAGTGTTGGGCAGGAGCCATATTTCAGCGGAGAACACAGCCCGGGCAGAATACAGTCCCCGTGTTTGATAAATTAGGCCCCAGTTTACACTGTTACTTGCTTGTTGGAGAGAGTGAGCTGGCCATTCAATCAACATTCTGGCTCCCGCGACGGCAGGGGCAGAAGCCTCATCCCCAGTCAGTCACTGGCTCAGCCATGGACACGGCTCTCTGAAGGGCCCGGGGCCGCGCCGAGCTCCCGGGACAGCCGGGCTGAGAGCAGCGAGTCCAGGAGACAAACGACGTCCTGGAAGTCTGCAGTCCGGAGAGCCGAGAGCCGGCACGCGCGCTCCAGCCCGTGGCTCCGGGCCCTCTGGCCACAGCCGCCTCCCTGGCGGGGAGGCCTTGCTGGCCTCTGTTCCGGCTGCCCAGACGTGCCTGTGGTTCCAGAGCAGACGGCTGCCCCCACCCGGGCGTGCCCCACCTGGGCCGACAGCATCGCTGGGCCGGCGGGGGGGAGGGGGGAGCCCCCGTGGGGGGAGGCGGGGGCGGCCGGGAGGCCGGGGCGGGGGGCGGCGGGGTGAGCAGGGGGGTGGCCTTAGGGAGACCACCGGGCATGCCCCCTTCTCTCCGTGGGTGCTCCCACCAAGTCTGCAGCCTTGTGTGCAGGGAGGTAGCACCCAGCACTGCGCTCACTCACGCGGAGTCACAGCTGCGTCACGCGGCAACTTTGGGATTCAAATCCAGACTCCTTCCGGGTCCAGCCACCAGAGTGCACAGCACACGACTGTCGGTCGCCCGCCTCTGCTGAGCGGCACGTTGGGGATGGTACAGCCGTGCAGCCGCAGGACGGGATCTGGAGGCATTAGAATAACAGCCACACCGTGGAACCCTTGCCGTGGTCACTGCCACCGAGCACTTCGCGTGTGCGTCTCACACCATTCAGCCCTTTTGAAAGAGGTACTCTCAGGGGTCCCATTGCATAGGTCGGAAAATCGAGGCTCAGAGCTGTGGATGAAGTTGCCGGGCGTGGTCATAAATAGGGAACAGACGTGGGTAGGGGACCTGGCTGGGTGACAAACATGTCTGTGCATTTCTGCCGCGACGCCCGGCGCCCCTGGACCACGCGGGTGTGAGCCAGCCGCTCTCCACGGTGCCCGGCTTCCGTTTGCCGGTGGAGAGGCCGCGAGGACCCAGCGCGTCTGGCCACGGGGGACCCCGGGACGCGGCTCCTGCACCAACGCCCGCGGTCACTCCAGCCGCGGAGCTGGTACTCGGAAGAGGCGCTCTCGCCTCCGATTTCCAGCATATGCTTTATAGACATCAATTAACTATTGATTGATAAACGAATGTATTAAGATCCTGAGAAATGGCTCCAGGCACAAAGGTAATGACTTGTTATAGTGAAAAATAGGCCTTGGAGGCCCAGTGATTTCTCACCCGTTGATGCCCGGACTCCCTACCTGCTCCACGCAGGAAGTAAAAATGGGCGAGGCGAGATTGGGCTGAGACCTGAAGAAATTGGATTTTGGGTTTGGAAGGGAAATCAGACGCACAGTGCAGGGAGAGCGTTTTCCAGCCATGACCAGCTGCCGCATCGCAGGGGAATGTTCTCGGGCCACCTCCTTGACAACGCTGTTCTGCTGGCTTCTCTCTTCCTCAGCCCCTACAGGGAGGAGCCCACCCACACTTTCCCTCCACGGCCTCCACACCCCCACTGCGGCTCTGAGGGTCTGGGAAGGCACCACTCCCTACAAAGAGGAGGCACAAGTGACTTAGACTTGCAGGTCCGGTGCCACACACCTGGAGCCACAGAGGGAAGAGCATGAGAGCCAGGTGCCCCAGGGGGACTCAGTGAGATGTCCCGGGATCCTGGACTTACCCTTGAGGGGGTGTTGGCTGCCATCTTGTCAGTAAAGGGCAAAGCCCACCCAAGGCACCAGAGCTGAGAACCCCTTGCTCAAGCCATACCTGAAGCCTGCTCTGTGGCTGGAGTTTTCCTTCCTGTGGACCAACACGTTCCCTTGGGGCTCAGCTAGTTCTCAGCTGGGTTATTCTCACTTGCCCCTGTCTGAGCAACACTGGTGCATTGCCTACACCAAAGACTTACAGGCTGGGAGGGAAAAATGCCTGCATCTGTATGCCCACCGGGAGCACCTGCCAGGCAGAGCAACAGTTCCAGAAAATGGCCAGTGCAAGACCAAGGGGCAGACCCTGGAGCCCAGGGCTGACCTTGGGACCCTGCGTTCTTGCATCAGCTCTGACTGGTCTCCCCCCCTGCATGTCTCAGGGAGCACTGCTGCCAGTGGGGTGGGCCCCTCTCCAAGGCCCCGTTCCGTTCCAGCATTTTCCTGTGCTGGAGGAACGCCAGCCAGACCTTTCTTTTTGGTCCCAGAGGTTGATGTGAATCGTGCACTTTATTTTGGCAGCTGAATGCACTGATTATACAGCTCCCAATTATAATGGGCATGAGCATGAATGTTCTGGAAAATATATGTACGTATGAGCTGCCAAATATGGTGAGTCATCACATTTCCCAACTTTTAGGCAAGTTCGGGTGCCAGGCTACACGACCCATAAATTAAAGAGATGAAATCCTTGCTTCTCGAGGGTGGGGGTGGGGGTGCTGATGATCTGTTGGCTTCGGGGGTCGGGGGAGGGAGGAAACATATTTCTTTCTGTCGGAGAAGCTTGGGAAGTGATAAAGATGGAGCTTGTTATTCCTATGAAAACGGAGATGGGCCTGACAAATTGTCTTTAATAAAATGTTCTCTGAGGAGAGGAGCGTAATTGGGGAAAGTCAGGTCAGACCCTGGCAGCCCATCAGACTGACACACGCACTTAAATACGGGTGTGTCTGCCTCCCCTTGCAAGGGGTACAGCACCTGTGTGGAAGCCTGTGCAAGCACGTGGAGCCCCACACAGGCATGTGTGCTGTGTGTTTTTACATGGGCAGACTCACCTGTAGGTGTCACACGTGTGCATCCCAGGGCATGTGCACGTGAGCATGCGTGTGTTGGCGTCAGACGGAACCCCTACGCACTGACCCGCCTCTGGAGAGGGTGCTTGCTGCAGGGTGGGCTTCTGCACACAGCCTGGGTTCTGGGCTTTGCCTGGCAGTCCAGGGCACCTCCAGGGACAGCCTCGTCCTGTGAAGTCCAGGCCACCCGTCTTCCCAGGTGTCTCCAGGCCTGCTCCTTGACAATTCAAGGCAGCAGTGAGCCAACGGCCAGGAGGGTCCCGTGTTCCTGTCTTCAGATCCCAGCTGTGTCCCAGAGTCGCAGGCAGACTGCTACCCCTGCCCTGCTGGGCCTTCCCACCCACATCTTTCTGTCCAGCCTATGTCCTCTCCCTGCAGACCTGGTGGAAGCCTGCACGGCCCATGCAAAATGCCCCTTCTTCATGGAGTTCCCTCTCCAAGGCCAGCGGGCCTCTCTGGATCCCCAGGCATGGTGCTTCGGATTCACCAAGCTGTAAGGGGACCTTCATTTGCGTAGCTGACCCTCTGTGCCCGTTTGCCATCTCCTTGGTGGCAGGGTCTGGAGCTTCCCATGTCTTCAGCGGGTAGCACAGAGTGGTATTTGCTGCAATGTGCAGCTATGCTTGGAGACAGACCTGGATTTTAAATCCTCAAGGAGGCAATGTTGTTTTGAAGGGCAGGGTCTTGATAGTCTCTGGGATGGGGGTGGGGAGGGAGTTGTCACTCTGAATAAGGTGACCCTGGGCAAGTCCCTCCCTGGGACACTTTTGGAGGATTAAACTCATTTGTGGAGTGCCTTCCTATTGTGGATCACATGCAGATTTCCCCGGCACCTTCTGCTGCAATCTAGAGCCTCCCGATTCTGCCCATGCTGTTCCCTGGCAGTGACCGGAAGGTGGCCTGAGGTCCTGCAGTTGTAGCTGACCCAATATTTCATGCTGCCTCTTGGACAAACCCGCTAGCCCTCACCTCATTTCCTGCAGCATCACGGGGCTCCACACCGTCCCATGCCCCACACACCATCACCAGTTCAGGACCACTGAGATACTGAGCCTGTCCCCCATCAACAGCTGACTCCACCTCTGGGGGGACAAGGAGGCAGGCTGGGGATGGGAGGAAGCAGAAGTAGAGGGAGAGACGCTGGCTCTGGGGCTTGGGGACCCTGCAGCCAGCTACACAGAGGTGGGACGATTGGAGGAGAAGCAGGTGGACATGGAGTTAGGAGTTCACTTTGGGGCCTTGCCGTGGAGACTGTCAGCTGCGCGCCCCAGATCCATGCTCCCCTCTTCCTTAGCAACCGAGGCAGTGGGAAGTCAACACTTCATCCTTGTATCCATCAAACTTCATTTCCCAGCCTCCTTCTGGAATGGGCAGTCATGGGCGGGGGGAGCTAACTGAGCTTCCTGCCTGGTGCTTTTACCCTTCCTTCTTCTTGCTGCTTGGATCGGGAATGTGACCCACGTGGCTTGTTACCAGCAGGGGACTTAGGGGGATGGAGGTGTCAGAAGACAGAGATGGGTGAGCTGCCAAGTCAGCCTCAGACGGCCGAGCCCCAGACTGTCTCCGACGTAAGCCCAGCATTGCTGCCTCATCTAGCCTAACTGACGGCGCGTGGCATTGGCAATTTCCGGGATGCCCAGGGTGGCTCCATCAAGTCAGTGGGAGCACGTAGAGGCTGCAGAGGAGAAGTTGTGTCAGCAAAGGGCAGGCCTGAGCGAGAGGAAGGACCCAGGAGGGTGGGGAACATGGGAAGCCAAGAAAGAGGGGTGTCTTAGGATGAGCTGCCAAGCTGTTGCCTATCCCAGGAGAGCAGAATGGCCCGCTGGATTTAGGGACACTGGGGTTGGGGCCCAGCAGGGACAACTTTGGGGATGCAGGATAGGAAACCAGGGCCAAGTGCTTCGTTAGCAAGAGGGAGCTGGGCAGCATGTGAGCGAATCGCTTTGGCAAGTTCTGTTGGAAGGCTGGAAGGTTCTGTTTTGCAGATGGTTGAGAACAACCCTTGATGCTGATGGGGAAATGTGAGCATTCGGAAAAAAAGAGAAATGAAAACTGATGGGGAGGATGGGTCAGAGCCCTTGACCGGAGGCCTCTGGTTGGAAGGGACCCGGTAGGTGCAGACGGTGGTGGTAGGTGACCTCCACTCTCTCTCTGAAGTGGGAGGTGCAGCCTCAGCTGAAGGTGAGGTGAGTGTGTGTGCGTGTGTGTGTGTCTAATGAGTGTGAAGCCCAGCGACCCTCCCCCGTCCGTGGGGATGAGAGCAATTTGAAGGGGTGTAGAGCGAGGCTGCCAGCCAACTGTCAAGGTTCTCCAGCGAAGCAGGAATTCTGGAGGTGAGGGGTGGGGCTTGAGCTCATGGTGTCGCCAGATGGCACGGACCTCCAAGGAGAAGCGGGGGGCCATGGTTACTTGTTTGCTTAGATAGAGCATGTGGGCAGGGTCTGGGGCCAGGGGGCACCAATAACATAGTAGGAGTTTAAGCCAAGGAATGACACAGTAGGTTTTAATTTTAGGAAGACGTTTCTGGTGGCAATGCCAGGGAGAGACAGAATAGGTTGGGGGCAAGGGGCAGGACAGGAGCGCCGAGCCCCGGGGGTCAACAGCAAGGACCCTAACTGAGGAAGCCGTCCTGGAAATGTAAGAGTGGGCCTCCCTCGTGAGACTGGCCAGCAAGAGAAAAGAAGCCACAGGACCCATTTTGAAAGAGAAGCAACCAAGTTTAGTTTCAGGAATTTTACGTTCTTCACTAGGGGGAAAAAGAAGCTATAAAAATTGCAGGCAGGTGCGCATTATGTCTTGGTAATTCCCAAAGGATTGCTTTTAATATGATAGGCATATAAAAGATTTTAACTGCTTTGCACAGACATCACCTGCTGCTCGCGGAGCCTTATGGCGCCAGGCGAGAGCTTTACCACTAACCACAGCTCCTCGGCGGCAGGGCAGAACCGGCGGCAGCAAAGGGAGAGGGTGAGATGAGCACTGTGCACCACCTGGGATGGAGTTCTCAGGAGGCAAGACCCTGCCGCTGCTGGCAGGCACGCCTCAGACCTCCCGCACCCACGCTTGCCATAACTGCTTCAGGCTATGTCATCCTGCGGAGGGGGCAGTGAGCATGGCACAGGGCTGGCCCTTAAGATCCCTCGGTCCACGGGGAGAGAGACACGCAAACATCAAAGACACAAGCCCTCTAAGTGTAAAAGCACCTGGGTTTGCTGGGCATCGAGAGGATGAGGGAGGAACACTTCTTCTGCACCATCCCCTAAATCTTTTCGACGGGGGTGAGATGGGGTGATGCTATTTCTGTTCAGAGGAAATTTTTTGACAAGCCCGTGAGGGGCAGAATGTGGGAACCCAAAACGCTGCGTGTGAGCACATATTCAGCTGACCGTTGTGTGAGCTATGGGGAAGGAGCTCGCCCGTCGGTCTGGAGGGAGATGGGAGGCTGGAGCTGGAGCGGCAGAAGGCTCCATGCTCCCCAGGGCCACCCCTCCCGTGCTCCCTGGAGTCTGTGATGGTATAAATTCCAGCCAGCCTGGCTGTGAGTGGGTCTGGTGTAGCTGGGGGCACGGACCTCGCATCATGCCCAGGAGCGTGAATATGCTGAGACAGCCAGGGAAATAGGGCTTGAAGAAAGTCTCCCCAGATCCCAGACGGGCAGGATGGCTCTACTGACACATGAGCTCTTCACAGGACTTTGTGTGCAAGGTGTGGTGAGATGACACGGAATCCAAGCTATCTGCAGATAAATCAGTAGGACCAATCGGAGAGATCACTGATCATCTTCATTTACTGAAGTTCCAGTTCATTCTTTTTTGATTCTATTTGTTGTAGGAGAGTCCTTTGATCCTCACTTGTGCTTCTGAGTCTCTCTCTTCTCTTCTTTACTTTATTTGATACTCTGTGCACGGTGGTCAAAATCTTTGAGATCTGAATCTGCTCTTTTCTCCTTCTTTTGTTTCTTGCTGAGCTTTGCTCCATCCGGGTGGCTCGTTCGTTTCTATGGTTGTGTGTGTTTCAGTTAAGAGGTCCCGTTGGTTTGATCTCCCTATTTTGTGGAAATATGGGGAAAGGTCTGTTTGAGGACATGACGGGAACTTGAATTCGCAGGTAGATTTCTCTCCTCCACCAAATCCCCCTCTAGGAGCCCATAACCTCTCCTGCACCCTGGTGTCTCCTGCAGGTGACTTCCAGTCAAGCTATTGATGACCAGGAGAGGTACGTTCTCATGTCCTAGATTGATTATAGATTTCTTTCGTTTCTTCTTATTTCAGTAATTGTTTTATGTATTTTTTAAACTAAATTACTTTGTGCATACAAATTTATAATTTTTATATCTCCTTGGTAAAACACTGCATTCATCTTTTCACTTTTCATCCAGGTAGGCAAAGTGAGTAGTCTAATTCTAGTGTGAAAATAAATAAAGGAACCCTCACGGGAGTCGGGAAACCCTGAGTGGGGCGCTCATGCATGTACCACTCACAGCACCGCACAACCTGCAGGAAGAAGGAAGATAAGAATTATCTTGACAAGGGAAGATGTCTTTCACACAGGAATTCCATCTCCTGATTTTAAGAAAAAAGAAGGAAGATCCTTCCGGCCCCAACAACAATGCACCAGCCACTGCTTGCCTCCAGTGAGAAAGCACCACACCTCCAGCTCTTGTTCTTCTCCAGTGAATGTGTGTTCAATACAACCCTCCCCAATTTCTTCCTGAAACCTAGTAAAAGCTGACCCTTCCTTTGTCTTGACTTGCTTGTGGTTCACTGTAGCTTGCTTATCCGACATTTTCAATTCCTCTGTTATCCCCAAATAAACTCAGTTTGCTAGTGAAATAACTGGCTATTTTATTTTTAAAGTTGGCCCTAGCTCCATTAAGGAGATAGAGGAAAGGAGCCGTTATTACACGAGTCCATTGGTGGGCAGAGAGCCCCAAGTTTTCAGGGCTAAGCCCTTGCTCCCGCCTCCAAGCCTGCTGTTATTCTTCTTCTTGGCGGCAGGCATAAGCCCTTGAGGGCTCACCCACCCACATGGCCACACCTGTGAGCCGTGTGTTTACAAACAGCCTGTCTCCTGGAAATAAATCTTTGCACTTTTCCCAGGAAATATAGTCTATAAATCACTGTGACATTTGAGATGAGGATCGCCTGCCCCCGCACCTCCGCCTCTCTGAATAGGCCCCCCACGCTTGCTGCAGAGCTTGGGTGGCAGCCAACCCAGCCCATGCTGGGTGATGTAGGGACAGTCAGTTAGAGATGAAATTAGTGGCGTCTTCAAATGTCAGCTTTGTCACTACAGAAATGACCTTGCATTGCAGTGGGGCGGGGGGAGGATGACTCTGGGAAACATTAAATAGGTGAGTTGCTCCTACTTCATATTCATCCAGGCTTCAAGGGGCACTGATGTCACAGATTGCATTCACTTTTTTATGCTGTGATGCTTCATTTCTGGTGTCAGCTTGGCTGGGCTATGGTGCCCAGTTGTTTGGTTAGACACCTGTCTAGATGTTGTTGTGAAGATATTTTTTAGATGTGATTTACATTTAGACTTTGAGTAAAGCAGATTACATTCCATATTGTGCATGGACTTCATCCAATCTGTTGAAAGCCTTAAGAGAAGAAAACTGAGGTCCTCTGAAGGGAATTCTGCCTCCAGACAGCCTTCGGACTCAAGACCCCAGCATCACCTCCTACCGGAATTTTCAGCCTACTGCCAGCCCCGCAGACTTCAGACTTGCCAGCCCCCACAATCGCATGAACCAGTTTTTAAAATAAATCTCTCTCTCCTCTCTCTCTCTCTCTCTCTATGTATATCAGTATAGATATAGCCTATTGGTTCCATTCCTCGGGAGAACCCTGACTAATACAAATGCTGCACAGCATCTTGAATGCATGCATTTTCCCACCAGTAATGGGTTTGGATTAACATACAACAAACTCATATCTATGAATATGAATAAAAAATTTCCTGGTGCCAATTTCAAATTTTTGCCGTGAGAGAGCTTGAAGGAATGACATTTTATGTAACTCACTCAAGGCTATAGGACACCAGACCAGGAAGGGAAAACAAAATACCATGAAGCAATTCTTACTGTGCCCTCTGCCTTCGATGCCCTTCAAATCTACTACCTCAATTGCTTAGCCAATTCTCACTGGAGGCAGCCCTGCCCTCAGCTTCTGCTCCATGGCCTTTAACGTAAAGAATTCACCACTCTCTCCCATGCCATGTATTTACTTGCTAAATAGCTTTTATGTTTCTCCGAGAGAAATGTGAGGACCTAAGCCTGTCTCATAGTAGGTGTTCAATTCAATTTCCACTGAAATTAATGCAAATAAGTGAATTATTTATGAAAAGTAATTATGAGAGTGGTAGCTTTATCTCTAGCTCTACCTCAGGGAGTCAAAGTGCTTCAGACTCTGAGTTCAGGGATCAGTCAGATTGGGGTTCAAATCCCAACTCTTTCAACCTCTCCGTGTCTTGTTTTCCACATGCGGAGTGAGTGTAACATCATCTATCATGCTGGATGGGGTTCAGGATTCAATTAGATAATGATGGAAAGTGTATAGCACAGAGTCTAGTGCATGGTCAGTGCTCAGTGCGAAGGGCTCATATGATTACTGCTGGATCCTGTAACACTCTGCTTGCATGCTGTTTAAAGCACCTTCTCCACCTTGGAGGTTTTTTATCATATATAGAGAGACACTTCTGTACTATACTTGGTTAATATTTACAGTTGTATTATAAAATTTCCTTTTTCTCTTTCCTGCCTGCTGTGGTGGCAGGTTCAGGCTGATGCATGTTGAGTGCTCAGAGGGTGCTTGTGAATGGATGTGTGAATGGATGGACGAAGGGTCAGCAGATTGCATGGCATAGTTCTTCTCCATCATATGTTTAAGTGAAGGTTGCCCTGAGGGACAATCCTCCCGTAGCAGATCTTAGGCAAAACTCAATTTACAGTGGGCTCAAGAGTCAAAATTGAAATCAAAGCTGTGTCTGGGCACCAGCAGTAAGTGACCAGACAGAGCAGCACTTTATGCAATTTTCAAAGTGGTCATTGAGTTTAATCCTCTCAACAACCCTGGGAGCAAAATCTGATTGTGTTTCCAGGTAGGAGAGTAGGGAACTAAGGTATTTGGGAAGTCAATTAAGCATCCCAGGTAAGCTTGGAAGAGAAACAGGTCTGGAAGAGAAACAGTGGTTCTGGGTGGCACAATTCTTTGTCCTATAGGCTGCTTGCTCCAGGGAAAGGGATAGCAGCAAGGAAGGGTGGACATGCCAAGGGCATAGACCCCTCTTGCCCAGATCTAAGAATGGCTCTGCTATGGAGCAACAGCTGGGAGGGTTTCATCTACTCAATGTTTGTGTCTTCCTCAAAATTCATCTGTTGAAGCCCTAACCCCCAATGTAAAAACAACTGGAAGGTAATTAGGGTTCGATGAGGTCATGAGTATGGGACCCCCATGGCAGGAATGGTGCCCTTATAAGGGGCTGAAGAGACCGGTGCTCTCCCTGCTACACGTGAAGATACAGAGAGAAGGTGAGAAGACGGAAGTCTGCAAACCAGGAAGCACTGGCATTCTGATCTCGGATTTCCAGCCTCTAGAACATTGAGGAATGAATTCCTTGCATTAAGTGTGTAGTATCTTGTGATAGCAGCCCGAAATCCCAAAGAAGGACTCTAGCGAAAAGAGAGGAGAGTGTCCAGATAAAGTGGGGGGAAGAAGAAGAAAAGGCAGGTCTCCAGAAAAGCACAGCTATCTTTTTGAACACCAGGTGACAATATCAGAAAAGGAAGCTGTAGGCTACAAAAGTTACAGAGGGGCACTCTTTCCTTCCATGAATCCTGAGAAAACTCCTTGCTTAGACATTATCAGCAAAAGGGACAGTCGTTGAATTCATGCAAAGTTAGAATAACCACAACAACAAAGGAACAATTAGCATAATAACATCCTTACAGATAATAAGACATAACAGAAAAAAACACTTTTAAATAAATATTTAAAAACAATCCAAATTTTTTATTTTTTTTAAAGATTTTATTTATTTGAGAGCGAGAATGAGAGAGAGAGAGAGAGAGAGCATGAGAGGGGGGAAGGTCAGAGGGAGAAGCAGACTCCCCGCTGAGCAGGGAGCCCGATGCGGGACTCGATCCCGGGACTCCAGGATCATGACCTGAGCCGAAGGCAGTCGCTTAACCAACTGAGCCACCCAGGTGCCCACAATCCAAATTTTTTAATACAGACAACAAAATTAGTGAAAAAACAGAATATGATAGGACTAAGATGGCACATAAATCAAAGGATTGAATGGAGGAAAGATAGAGGCTCATAGAACTTAGTAAATAATTAGAAATAGAAGAAAAAAATTACTTCAGTAAATGAGGTAAAGTTAGAAGGAAGACAAGAGTATATATCTGTCACAGAGAATGACCTAAGAAAAACATAAAGGAGGGAGCATTTGGAAAAGAGAAGCAGGAAAGACATTGAAAATACTTCCAAGTAATAAATATGGAAGACTGGAAAAGAAGACTCAACACATGTATAACTGGAGATGTTGAGGCAGAAAACCAAAGCATGGGACAGAATGAATACCAAATCCAATATTTAAAAAGCACTTTTTAAAATAAGAGAAAACTTAACGTCGAGGATTGAAAAAGGGCACACTCTGTGAAAAAGTCTACCCAGAGAGGTCAACACAAAACATATTCTAGTAAAACTACGGGGCTTTAGATTAAAAGATAATTCCTAGGACATTCATGCAAAAAAAAAAAATCAGGAATCACAAAGGAAAGAAAGTCAGACTGACATCAGATGTTTTGGCAAAGAAGTGTTTACACCGGAGGAAAACGGAGAAGCATATGTGAGACACTGGAGGAAAGACAGGAGCAAACCAGCCAGACTGACTTTCGCACACGCATACATGCAAGGATTTGGAAAATATCGCTGACATGGACCTTCCCAAAATGTCTAGCTGAGAAAGAGCGTCACACATCAGGGACGTGGGCGAGGCAGCCGGAGGGTGGTGCAGCAGGTGCCCCTGCAGGACTCCCTGCAGGGAGTGGTGATGAAGAGGAGTTGACAGTGTATACAGGCCACATGTTCTGACAATGTGGAATCTGGGTAATTGGCAAGATTGGGGGATGTGGAAGAGTAGAATGCAGAATAATCTGGCTGATGATAGGTATGCACCGAGAAAGAAAAATACGTTACTTTAAATGGGCTGCCTTTTGGGAGAAGACGAGTAGATGGGGGTACAGGTCACCAGTGTCGAAGAGAAGAGATGGGATGGGGATCCAAAGGTATTAGTGCAAAAGTATCCATTAGAACAAAAGCCTTTCTGGATACCTAAGGATATTGCCAGGAAAGAACAGAAAAACAAATAAGAAGAAACTGACCATAGTATGCAATGGGTGAATATCTGTGTGGACATGTGCGTGTCTAGAAGTCATATATGTGTCTTTGTACATCATATAACTATGGCAGAATGATGATATTGATTATATTGGTAAATACTGCATAGAAATGGGCTTAAGCGCATTATTTTATTTCAAATAAAAGAAATGATTTTCAGATTGACTAACAAAGTGCAATCCAGTACTGTGCTATATAAATGAAACCTGCTTAAAATAAAGAGATTTAAAAAGATCAGAAAGAAAGTACAAATAAGATATTACAGGAAAAAATGTAAATAGAAAGCAGGTCTAACAACCGTGCTATCTAACTAGACCATAAAGCCCTGGAAGGCATTCAAAGTGGGGCCTTTTTGTGATGCTTAGGCTATAATTCACAAGGAAGTTATCACAGTTACTAATACATATGTACCTGATAACTCAGAAGCAACTTTGAAAGAGTGGAAATCATAGAAGATACAAGGAGAAATTGACAGAAATACACTTGTAACAGAAAAATCCACAACACCACTCCATCCAAGACAGACCAAGAGGACACTCTTAGGGAGGAGATGCAAGACTTGTGTGTCGTGACCAAAGAGGCAGACTCTACCGATATATACATTAAACTCTGAATTCTGGTGATGGAGAATATGTCTTCTTAAAAGTATATGAAACACCCCCCATGCTGACCACATCTTTAAAGAGAAATTCATTAAATTCTAAGGCATAGAAATAATACACCCAACATCCTCTTACCACAAGTAGTAAAATTAGAAGTTAATTATGGCATCAACCAAACAAAAAAGCCTCCCCACCAACATGGAATTAAAGGACTGTTGGGAGAAAAACAAAATAGAGAATAAAATTACAGAATTTCATAGTTAATAACAATGAAAACCAAAAATATAAGAATCTATAGAATACCACTAAGCAGGTATAAAACAATAACTTCAGCCTTAAATAAAAATGAACATCAATAAAAATGAAAACAGAAACATAAATGAGTATCCAACACAAAAAGCTAAAACAGCAACAACAATCCAGAGAAAGCAGAAAGTACTAAAGAGTTAAAACAAATGCAGTAGAACCAGTAAATGCACCCCAAATCCGGGGCATGGATGAACTATGAAGGGATGGAATGAAAAGTTCTGGGCTGGGGAGGGGGTGAGAGAGAGGAGGCATACATATGCAGAATTAGAAATAACACAGGGTAAATAGCCATTGAATCCAGAAGAATTCATTTTTTAAATGATAAGATTACTTTGTAAGATTGTACACAAATAAAGTTAAATGCCGAGACGAAATAATTTTCTAACAGCATGCAAAGGACCAAAATTGACCCCATTCAAGAGAAAGAACCTAAATAGGCCAGGTACCACTGGGGAGACAGAGGGGTAGTTAAAAAACACTAACCCCCCCCAAACCCCCCCCCCCCCCCCCCCCCGCCACGGGAAGCAGACCAAGGCTTAATGAGATCAATAATAGCAATGCTACTTAAATCATTCCAGAGCACAGGGAAAGATGGAAAACTTCCAAGTGCCTTCTATAAGGCAAGTAAAACCCCCATACCCTGATAGAGATTTTATTAAAAAAACCAAAATACTGAACATCTCCCTTATGACCATGGATGCACGAAAATCTTTGGTAAAGCATGACTGAGCAGAAGCGTGCTATAGAATAGCACACCCTGGCCAAGCACTTGTCTTATCGGGAGCAGGAAGTGTTTCAATGTTGGGAACTATGTTAATGTAATCCATTAAATAAGTAGAACTGCATATTACCTGATCCTTCTAGAAACAGGAGAGATTTTTTTTTTTATATAATTAACCCCATCCATGTTAAAAACACCCAGTAAATCCACAATTGACATATGGAATATTTAGTGCAGTACTCACTGGGCACGCAAACAGATGGGAAGAAAACGGGGATGCCCGCATCTCTCTGACCACTTAGAACTCCACTGAAAGTATTAGGCAAGGTGGAGGAATTGGAGGCCCAGGACCTGGAAAAGAAGGGGAAAATATAAACCCAGTTCTGTTTGGAGATGATACAACTATGTGTCTTGAAAATACCCCAAATCAAAGGAAGAACCATTGCAGAAAAGAAAAAGAGAATTCATGAAAGCCGCATATTATAAAAGCAACATTTAAAAATCAGCAAGGACTTGTGTTTCTGGCAATATGGATTAATTTTTGGATATTTTATTTTTTGCCTCCTATATTGTAGATGTGGAGCTGAGGCAAGCTGGAGATGTCATTGGGTACAAATAAAACCAGAAACAACCCAGGAGCCTGTTCTTTCTAGCCAAAGGCCAAGGAAAGGGAAAGCAGTCACGCAGGAGAGACAACTTTTCTCCTGCTGCAGAAAAGTTCATGGTCTCAGCCCCACTGACATCAGCAAAAGCCATTCCGACACGTTAGGAGGAGACACGCTCTGCTTGGGCTGGGCTGGTGCCCTTCCCTGCCTTCCAGAGGCTGTGAGCCTGATGAGAAACAGAGCAGACTTGCTCTGCAGCTAACACAGGCCTAAATGAGACCCTGTCACAGGATAAAACAGACATTTATATGTTAAAAAGAAGAAGAAGAAGAAGAAGAAGAAGAAGAAGAAGAAGAAGAAGATAGCAGGAGGGGAAGAATGAAGGGGGGAAATCAGAGGGGGAGACGAACCATGAGAGACGATGGACTCTGAAAAACAAACTGAGGTTCTAGAGGGGAGGGCATGGGGGGATGGGTTAGCCTGGTGATGGGTATTGAGGGCATGTTCTGCGTGGAGCACTGGGTGTTATGCACAAACAATGAATCATGGAACACTACATCAAGAACTAATGATGTAATGTATGGTGACTAACATAACATAATAATAAAAAAAATTTTTAAAAAAGCTAAAAAAACAAAAACAAAAACAAAAACAGTCGCGTCAGGTCCCACTCGTCAGCCTGGGAGTTGGGAAGCTCTCAACCCGGATGCAGAAGACAATCACCACAACATTGAGTTGTTAGTCTGACAAAGACTGCAGAGCACCTGACAGCAGTGCTTCCATGAGCGGTTCTGAGCACACTTCTGTGCAAAAGTAGGAAGCAGAGAAGTAGAAAGTGTCAGCCCAGAGACATGCATGCAGAGAGGACAAATCGGAGCTGAGAACTGAAAGATACCACTGAAGTAGAAAGCCCTGTGGCTGGGACGGGTCCACCATCACAACAGAAAACAAGGGGATGGGGACAGGAAACTACATGACAGAACAGGAACAGCCCCATCAGAACACAGACAGAAAGGGACGCCTGCGTGGCTTAGTTGGTTAAACGTCTGCTTTTGGCTCAGCTCAGGATCCCAAGGTCCTGGGATCGAGTCCCGCATCGGGCTCCCTGCTCAGTGGAGAGTCTGCTTCTCCCTCTGCCACTCCCCCTGCTAGTGCTCGCTCTCTCTCTCTCTCACTCTCTCTCAAATGAATGAATAAAATCTTAAAAAAAAAAAAGAACACAGATAGGAAGTCCCTAAAGAGAAACAGACAGAACCTCGGGGGCCCGTGGGATTACAACAGACATCTAAACTTCGTGTCACTTTGTCCCTGGAGGAGAGGAGAAACAGGGAGAGGCTGAAAACTACCCAGATTGGTGAGATACATAAATCTACAGACTCAAGAAGTTGATAGCACCTCAAAGGGAATAAACCTAAAGAAATCCATGCCGCAGTACATTGTAATTAAACTTATGAAAGGTAAAAGCAAAGAAAAAAAATGAAAGCAGTCAGAGAGAAATAGCACCTTACCTGGAAGAAAAAAAATTTGACAGTGGCTTTCTCATCAGAAACCTTGGAGTCCAGAAGAAAACAGCACAATATGTTTCAGGTGTGAAAAGAAAAGGACTGTCAACCCCAAATTCTTTCTGGACTCTGTAAAATATCTTTCCCATACTCAGTGAAAATATCCTTCAAGACCAGAGGGAAATCCAGGTATTCTCAGGTGAAGGGAAACTAAGAGAATCTGTTACCAGCTGACCTGTTTTGAAACAAGGGCAAAAAGGAGTTCTCCACCCAGAATAGAAAGGATAACAGAGGGAGCCCTATAGCATCAAGAAGGAAGAACATGGTTCACAAAAATATGGATAAATGTAGTAGATTTTCCTCTCAAGTCTTACAAATTACATTTGATGGTTGAAGCAGAAATTGGAACACTGTCCGATGTGGTTCTAAATACATGCAAAGGAAATATTTAAGGAGATTTTATTATAAACTGTGGAGGTAAAAGATTATAAGAAGAAGTGAGGTTTCTATACTTCAATCCAATTAGCAAATGCTGACCCCCGTAGGTTGTGGTAAGTTACATATACACATTGCAGTACCCAGAGCAGCCACTAAAAATGCTATGTAAACAGATACACTTAAAAACACTACAGATGAATCAAAATGGAATTCTAAGAAATGTTCAAATAACCCACAGGAAAACAAGAGAAAGTAAACAAACAAAAAACCCCAGAGATAACGAACAGAAAACTGGAATTAAGATGGCAAACATAAGCCCAAACCCATCAGCTATCACATGACTATAAACGATCTACATACACTAATTAAGACACAGACAGTGGCAGGATGGGTTACAAAGCATGACCCAACTGTATGGTGTCTACAAGAAACTCACCTCGACTATGACCGTACAGGCAGATCCAAAGTAAAAGGATGGAGAAAGATGTGCCGTGTAAATATTAATCACAGGAAAGCAGGAGTGGCTAAATTAATATCAGGTAAAGTAGGCTTTGAAGCAAAGAAAATTAGCAGAGACAGAGAGGGACGTTACATAATGACATGAAGTTCAATCTGCTGAGAGGACACAGAAATCCTAAATTTGTGTGTGCCAAAATAGGTGACACAGAACGCCATAGAACTGAAAAGGGAAGTGGGCAAAGAGATCGGGCACCTTGTACCACTGTCTTGAAAAGTGATAGAACAATAGACAGAAAACCAGCAAGGTAGAAAAAACCCCAGGAATACCATCAACCAACAGGATCTATCCGACACTTACAGAGTGCTCCATCCAACAAAAGCAGAATGCACCTTCTGTTCAAGTACCCACAGAAATATATCAAGATGGGTAGAATGCATCCTTGGCCATGAAGTGAAACTCACAGATTTGAAAAGAATGGAAGGCAGGCTGTATGTTCTTCAGCACAGCAGAGCCGTACTAGAAACGAATAACAGAACAAAAAAAGGAAAGTGTCCAGACCCTTGGAACTGAAACAACAAACTCTTAAATAATCCATGGGTCAAAGAGGAAATCTCAAAGGAAATTAAAAATAACAACAACAACAACTTTGAACTGAATGGCATTGAAAATATAATTTTGGGGCGCAGCTATTGAAGTGATGAGAGGGAAATTTACAACACTAATGCACATGCTGGAAAAGAATCGCAGGTAACTAGTCTAAGCTTCCACCTCAAGAACCTAAATCTGAAAGCGCAAGGTGAATGCATGGTAAGCAGAAAGAGGGAATCATAAAGCTAAGAGCAGAAACTAAAAAAAAAATAGAATGTAGATAAGATGTCAATTTTACCCGAATTAATACACAGGTTTAATGCCATGCCCGTCGGTCTCAGCAAGATTTCTTTTTGTAGATAGGTATAGATGGGATTATTATAAAATGATTATGGAAAGGCAACAGCACTGAAACTGCTAAAACCATTTTGAAAAAGTACAAAGTGAGAGGAATTGGTCTACCTGATTTTATTTTTAATTCTGGTAAAGTACATACAACCTAAAACTTACCATCTTAACCCTTTACAAGTATACAGCTCTGTGGTGTTAAGTATGTTTACGTTCACGTTGTTGTGCACATGTCTCCAGAAGTCTTCCCATCTTGTAAGACTGAAACCCAGTCCCCATGAAGCACGACCTTCCCAGCCCCCCACTCCCGTCCCTGGCACCCACCAGTCTGCTTTCCGTCTATGGATTTGGCTACCCCAGGGACCTCGTATAAGTGCAATCACACAGCTCTTGTCTCTTTGGTTGATTTCACTTAGCATCATGTCCTACAATGGGCAAATATATAAATGAATAATTCAATGAAACAGAAATTGAAACGGGCCTTACACCCATGAAAAGGCACTTAGTCTCACTCATGAAAGAGAAATGCAAATTACAGTGACATGGAAATACCATGTCATCCATCAGGAGCAAGACCCGGAAGTGTGACAACACATGGAGGTGGAGAAGCCACAGAGAAACGGGCAGCTAGGCAGGCATCGTGACTGAGAACGTTTCCACCCCTGACGAGAGGCAGTTAGCAGTGTCCAGCAGAGTTGTATATACACTGCTCCCACTTTGGGGATAGCCCCAAAGAGCCAGTGACATATGGTGAGATGGTGATACCAGCGCAGGCAGACTCGCTGTGGGGCGGATGGGGCTGAGGCTCCACGCCCAGGACCCTGCCAGGGCGTGCACAAGCTCTTTGTATTTAAGTTTACAAAAGAAAAATATTTTGTGTGTGGTTTTTTTTTTCTTTAAGGAGATACCTCTCACTGAATAAATTTTCGGTCCCACAAAACCCGAACCCCAGTATGGCACAGGCTTACCTCCACCTGCCATGGGGTCAGCCAGGTGTGTCACAAGGGAAAAAGCACAGTGGGAGAAGTGTGTATGACATTGGCCACACTTCCAATGAAGTAGAGGACATGTACATGTACATACGTCTAAATATATTACATATAAATACCTATTTGTGTGTCTTATATATGTATATGCATATGTTAAAAATAACAGAATGATAAACCACAAACTGAAACAAATAAACATACAAATACATAAAGTTACCTGGAGTGCAAGGGAAGGGACAGGGTGGAGTCGAAGGTAATAGATTTGACTTTGAAACCATGCACAAAAATAAATGTGAAAGGCAATCCCTAGATCCAAAAGCAAAACAAAACCCAAGAACTTAATTGTACACCAAATGGGGGTGGGGGGACCGATTCGGCTGTGCATCTCCAGGGTGCGTCTCAGAAGGACAAAAATAAGGAACTACTCGAGCGTCTCAAGCTGTTCTCAGGCATCGAATCGGTGGTGGTGTTGACAGGGCTGCTGAGACAGCTGTGTGGGTGTCATGGGGTGAAGTGTGCGTTGGTCATAGGAACCGGGATAATGGGTGGAATGTAAGAAAAAGGGAACATCCTTTCTTGAAAGGCGTGGAAACGGATGACAGTTTCGTAGCGCTGAACGCCCCATCTTCAGACTGAAAGTGAGCAGGGCTTCCCCGTGACATGGTTAGATCTGGGTGTGAGTCCCAAATGTCCCCAAATGGGAACAGAGCCAGGAAGCACGCCCGTGACCAGGGTGGGGTCCCCGGCACCGAGACAACCCGCCACCTGCGTGACCGGCTGTTTTCACGAGGCATTCTGTCAAGGCTCACCCACGCACGGTGTGGCCCGCGCCAGACCTCCGGCCTTTCTTCCGGTTGAACCCTGTTCCATTGTGTGCTTGGCCCACAGCCCACCGGAGGACCTTCGAGCTGTCTCTACCTCTCGGCTGGCGTGATGGATATGCCGTGAGCGTTCTTACACGCATCTTGTTTGGGATGGCGACAGGCTCTGGGACTACATAGTGGGGATGGCTACAAAACCCGGGCAGTGTGCTTCCTGCCCTGAACCGCACGCTGTAAAATGATTATAAGACTCAACCGGACGTCGTGCGGACTTGACCACCATTGAAAAAGTCTTGGAGAAAGAAAAAGAAAAGGAAAAGTGAAACCACAAGGGACTCAGAGGCAATGAAGAGGTTCTCCTAACCAAACATGGGGCATTTTAGCATCATTAAACTCCTGACTGCTGAGGACACCAGTGCGGAACAAGCCTGAAGCCCTGAGTTTGTACTAAATGTCAAACCTGGTCACTGCTGGAGTAGGCCAGGGCACCTACTCTTTATTTTGAAAGCTGATAAATAAGGGGAAAGAAATGAGTATCTGTCCCTGCTTTACTTCTGGGTAAAGAGATCATTGAAATGGGAAGCTTCTTTTTATATGCATATTGTATCGAAGGTGCTTGATAAAAAATCTACGCTGGGCTTCGAATGCTGAAGCTTCAACCCTCCGCATGTCAGTGTACCCACCATGAGCACCGACAACAGCCACATCTACACATGAGAGCCTGGCAGCCATCGGGCGTCCCTGATGGAAGCCTGGCCCAGCGGCGAAATCCCAACGGGATCTGATCACGCTGCAAAATCTAACTCCTGACTTCCGGGAGCCGTGGGGCCAGCGAAACCCATTTATCAGCAGAACCCAGACTCCGATGATGGGTACGGAGCCCTCTGGGAAAAGCAGCTGCTTTTTTCTTGAACACACTACAAAGGGCTGCAGGGGCTTTGCGTGCACGTGCGCACGCACACACACAAACACACACACATCCACACGAGATTGGATATTAGGTGGGCTGTTGTGGATATGCTTTAAAAAGACCTTCCTTTTAGAGATGCAGACTAATTTATTTGCAGATAAAATACACACACAGCATTTATTACATGTTTGCTTTAGGAAAGACTAGAGGAGAAAAGAAAAGGAAGGGCAAGGTGAGGGGCCCTGTGTTGCCCGTGGAGAGATTCTGCACCCCCACCCGCCCCTGCCTTTGCTCCCAGGTCCCAGCCTCTCAGGGTGCTCCCAGCTTTCCCCGTGCCTCCCTTCTGGGAGCCCCAACCTGGCTCCACAAGGAAATGTGCTCACATGTGGGAGGGAAGGAGGTCTGTGTTCTGTCCACCCCAGAAGAGGCTCCTGAGCAGAGCAGAGGGGCTTGGCGTTGAGTTAGATCCAGGTGAAGATGCACTCCCAAGGGGTTACAATTCCTAATCAGCAGGCATCTGCACGGGGGCAGACAGGCTCTAGAAGCAAATCTGCTCCTCCTCAAGCTTGCTGTGTGATGCCGGGCAACATACGTAACCTCTCTGAGCTTCAGCTTCCTCGCTGCATGGTAGAGATGACAGGAGCGCTTGGATGTTGGGTTGCAGGGAGCAGTAACGGGGCTGTGCTGGTGAGTTCTTGGTGGGGCACGCAATGTGGTCAACACCTGCTGGGTAGCAATCCTCCTTATGGCAGGCGGGTTGCTTCTGTGTCTGCAAACACCTCATAATTGCTTTTGTACCGGGACTTTGTCTACACCAGACTGTCACTTTTACTTTTTGGTGGTGATACAGGTTTTCACATTTTTATCTTTGTACAACTTTTAATAGGAAACTGGAAAGACATATTGATCATTTGAAGCAGGAGCCCACTGAAGTCCAGCACAGAACAGGAAGGCTGTGGCAGAGGGGCCGGGGGGTGAGACAGGTGGCTGGGGAGGGGGGAGGGCTCCCTGCAGCCCAGGACGGGCGTGCCAGCAAGAGGGTCACCTGCATAGACTGACCACCCAGAGGCCAGGCAGCCAAATACCTGAGAGGAATCTAGGATTGGAAATTGACAGGCCAGGGGAATCTTCGTGATGGTGAATTCGGTGCAGTGATAAGGCAGGAGCCGGTGTGAACTGGGGAAAGGTACCACGGGAGGGGTAGATCAGTCAGGGCAGGCTCAGAGGCCAGAGGCGCCAAGAGGATAAGCCTGGGAGCGGCTGGCTCGCCTGCTGATGGATGTGTGTATGTACATATCATTCTGTCTTATTTATCCATCCTGTCTCTCTCTATCATCTATCTATCTATCATCTATCTATCATCTACCTATCATCTATCTATCTATCATCTATCTATCTATCTATCTATCTATCTATCTATCTATCTATCATCTATCTATCTATTCTATCATCTATCTATCTATCTATCTATCATCTATCTATCTATTATCTATCTATCTATCTATCTATCTATCTATCTATCTATCTATCATCTATCTACTTGTCTATCTAAATGTAAGAATGGCTTGAGTCGAGGGGAGACCAGGAAGACTTAAAAGAGAAATTATGTCTCCTTCTAGCCAGAGGACATTGGCTTGGAAATGCAAGGTGTCAGGGCCCAGTGGGAAATCCTGGCGAGTGAGTACATCCCCCTTCAGGGAGCAGGTGTGTGCATCACATGTGTGCTCCTGTTTCTGACAGGGATGGCTGTGGTCCCCACATCAGGGAAGAACACTGTAAGACTGGTGGAGACTGTGACCCTTAGCTGGAGCGATAAATGCACACCTGGACCTGGCATTCAGGTAGAAGGCAGATGTGATGCAAAGCCCATCCTTTTGGCCCATGGATGGTGGAACAGCTGGAGTGGAGAATAATTAAGGGTATGCTTTCCTCCACTGTGCAGGCAGGGGGGCGGGCTGGTGCTTCGGGGCAGAAGGCATGGTCAAGAGGCTCTCTGTATGTGGCTGCTTCTCCTTGGTCACGTGGGAGCATATTGCTGCCTGGGCTGGCAGGAGGGGCCTTGGGGCCAGTCTGTGTAAACCAGAGGGAAGTCTACACACCTTGAGTGGGGAGCATCTTGAGATCTCTCAGGGCAACCCTGATTGTCTCAGAGCAACAGAGACTCGATCCTGGATACCAGAACCAACTGGGGATGGCCAAGACAGAGCCCAGAGCTTAGGTCACATTGTTGTGCTCATGCCTCCAGAAGTCTTCCTGTCTTGGAGGACCAAAATCCCCATGAAGCACGACCTCTTCATCCACTCCCCTCCTCTGCGTGTCTCCCCTCCATGTCCCTGGCCAATGTGTATGGACCCCCTTCCATACTAGGGACTGACTTTTGTAAAGGGATTTTTATTGCTTTCCCTACCCCATTATATTCTCATATTACTGTATTTAAATTTCTTAGACTCTGATGAGGCCATTCTTTGTGAATGCTTTTATAACATTGTTGATGGGGTCTATGGTCAGGAGAGTCAAAGAAAGGTGGGGAGTGGCCCTGCTGGATAAGAGCTCACAGCCTCACCCTGCAGCTTGTTGGGTGTACCCTGTGGCTCTGGGTGTATTGGAATCCTGTCTGCATCCCAAAGTCTTCCTGGTCAAGCAGAGACAGCCCCTGGTGATGTGTGCCACGTCCAGGCTCTGTGTAAGTGCTCTTTCAGGCACCTTCTATGAATTATTCATGCGGTCTCTACAACCACCCTGGGACACAGGCATGGACACCATAGCTGCTTCACAGTGCAGATGGGGAGCCAGAGACACTGTCATCACCATCATCCATCACCACTGTCATTGTCATCACCATCATCACTGTTGTCATCACCATCACCATTGTCACCACCATCGGCATCGTCATCATCACCATCCTCATCTCATCATTGTCATTGTCATCATCATCACCATCATTGTCATCATCATCGTGATCACCGTCCTCATCATCACCATTGTCATGTCATCACCATCACCATCATTGTCATCATCATCATCATCAAGATCATCATCCTCGTCATCACCATTGTCATTGTCATCATCATTGTCATCATCATCGTGATCACCATCCTCATCATCACCATTGTCACTGTCATCACCATCACCATCATTGTCGTCATCATCATCATCATCGTGATCACCATCCTCATCATCACTATTGTCATTGTCATCGTCATCACCATCATTGTCATCATCATCATCGTGATCACCATCTTCATCATCACCATTGTCATTGTCATCACCATCACCATCATTGTCATCGTTGTCATTATCATCATCATCACTATCACCGTTGTCATTACCATCATCACCATCTCTGTTGTAACCCTTGTCCAGGCTGCGTTGCTGGATCCTGGTCCCAGCTCCTGCACTGAGCCTGCACTCTTAGAATTCAGGGCTGGTGTGGTTGCTTGTGATGGCATGCACGTAATGCTGACACCAATGGATGCTTATAAATATTTGCTCTCTTGTTCTCTAAAATGCATCGTGGTTAAGATGAAATCAGCTCTGCACCCAAGGTTGCTGAGCTTGATATAAGTGCTTGATATAAAGCCTCCAGAAAGCGTTGGTTCTATGTATGTATGTAGAATCCTCCATTTGCAATTCTGGGCAAATGACAAGGCCCCCCACACTCCCCTGAGCTCCTCTTCTGACACAGTCCTGCTCTGCACGCAGAACAGCTGATTGTGGAGCAGGGGAATACAGGACTGACAGGC
Organism: Callorhinus ursinus; assembly: GCF_003265705.2. Lineage (NCBI taxonomy): Eukaryota > Metazoa > Chordata > Mammalia > Carnivora > Otariidae > Callorhinus > Callorhinus ursinus. The sequence continues at coordinate 2,218,435 of NW_027397110.1, read as the reverse complement.
CCTGTCCGTCACCCACCCTGCAGGTCCTCTCTGGGACCACTTGTCTCACCAGTCTTTCCAAGGGAGCCAGCTGCAAACTGTCCAACACAGCAGTGTCCAGAGCCCAGGGTGGTGGTGTGTGCACTACTCCTTCCAGGCAGGGCATCAGCAGGATCATGGTGGGGCATGGTGGAGGTGGCTGGAAGCTTCTCAGGGAGAACCTGGGGTCTCCACCCGTGCAGAGAGGCCCAGGGTGCATGCCACACAGTTTGACAGACAGCTGCAAGACCACAGTGGGTGTCTGAGAGAGGCTGCCCAGGGCTTCCACCCATGGTTTGGCAGAGAGCTTTCAGGGAGGAGAGTGGCCTGGGGTGGGTTGTGCCCCGTCCCTGTCTGTGTGTTGACGTGGACAGTTTAGAAAGGAGACATCGTGGCTGCGTGGGGCTGTGGGAAGAGTGTGGGATGGACTACATCGTGGCTGCGTGGGGCTGTGGGAAGAGTGTGGGATGGACTTAGGCTAAACTTGCTACAAATCCTGTTCTTCATTTGCTGCTGGACGTCATTTTGGGCCAATTGTCACCTTAGCCTCAGTGTGTCCCTTCTGTAAAAGTAAATGCCATTTCAGATGCTGTAGAAAGCATTAAAGTGCTGATTTGTGGTGTCTGGCATCTTGTTGGTCCCTTTCTTTTTAACCAGTCAGGCAGATCTGTCCTCACATGGATGGCCCACTCAGCTGCCTGATGCACTGCTGACTTAGGACCTCATGGTGGACCTGATGCTGCAGACAGCCCTCTCATGAGCCGCAGAGCAGCCTGGGGAGATGGTAGGGCAGGACTATTATCTGATTTCATTGGTTCATCCACCTGGCACATATGTGCTGAATCCTACTGTGTGCCAGGTGCTGCCACAGGTGCCAGGAACACAGTGGAGAGCAAAGCAAGGTCTGTGCCCCAGGAGTGTCCATTCCAGTTAGAGGTGGGGGAGGCAAGCCAATCAGTAGGTGGATCTATGTTTGTAGACACTGACAAGAGAGAGACCTCATTTCAACTCGGTGGGTAGGGGTGCCCTGCATAGAAAAGTGACTTTCAACCTGAGACCTGGGGGGGCAGAGGGATACCCAAAGCAGCGTGGGGGGGACTCCCAAGCCGCATGGCTTTATTGGTGGAGCCCTAAGGGGGAAAGAATTGTTGGGTGCTGGAGCTGCGTACATAGCATTTGCTGAGGGAAGGCAGAGTGGCCTTAATGAAGAAGACGGAATGAGCTAGACCACAGAGGAACTTGGAGGCTGTAGGTGCCATTTTGGATCTGGGAATCCACTGCAGGCTTTCACTATGATAGTTACATGCCAGGGGCATGACAGAGGGCAGAGACATGAGGATGTAGGACAGGAGGGCAGCGAGGAGTCTACTGCAGTGGTCCAAACAGCAGGAAGGCACCTGGACTGCAGAGATGGCATGGAGGCATGAGAGTGGTCAGTTAGGTTGTACAGCGAAGCTGCAGCTGATGAGATCTGCTGACTTTTGGGTCCAGGGCTTGAGGAAAAAGAGGAAAAGCCAAGGATAGTTCCAACGTTTTACATGTTTGTTGGTTTCCCATGGAATTGGGTACGGAGCAGTACCATTTCCATAGATGGGGAAGACTAAGTGAGGCACAACATCTGGGAAAGGGATGTTGAGGAGATTTGGAGAGAGATGAGGAAGGGTTGGAGGAATACTTTGAAAGTAAAACCAGTAGGTATGGTAAGGTATTGAGTAGGAGGCATGAAGGTAAATGAGGGGTCAAGACAGATTCCCAGAACATCAGGGCTCTCAGGCCTGTCTGAGGCTGCCCTGCCAGTTAGTGGAGGAGTATGATCCAAGATGTGGCTCTTCCTAACTCAGAAGCAGGTGCCCAGTTCCCTCATACAAAGCACCTTTCTCACTGAGAGTAGGCCAACACGGTGCTCATGCCAATAAACATTTCCCAAGTGCCTACAAGGATCCAGGTGCCACCAAGTGAGGTGGGAAATCTCAGCCCAAGGCTGCCCACAGAGTGACCAGCTAAGAAGAGAAGTCCCAAAGAAGGTGTGGCCTTGCAAGTTTATTCACTAGAGGCTACACTGTGGAGAGAAACACAGACAAGGCTGAAGAACTCAGTGTAAAAGCAATTTCTTCAGCCACCCAAGAGGGCAGCAAGCTGGCTGTTGAGGTCCCCTGTCATTGTAGTGATCCATGATTTTGAGTCTATTTAGCACATTAAGGAATGAGCTGGTGTAATGGAAAAGGTTAGGGAGTTTCACGGATCTGTGTTAAATTCTACAATTTATAGCTATTTGGTCTTGAAAAAGTCACTTTAACTTTGCTAAGCTTTATATGAAAAAAATCTAGTGCTTGTGATATAAGGTTGCTGTGAGGATTAAAGATAATGTGTGAAACATACTGACCATAGAACTGGGCATTCAGTAAGTGATTAACAAATGATTATGGATAACAATGATGGCATTATAATGACAGTGATGATGGTGATAGTGATGATGATGGTGGTGGTGATGGTGATGATGATGATGATGATAGTGGTGATGATGGTGCTGTTGGTGATGATGGTAGTGCTGCTGATGGTGGTGGTGATGATGGTGATGATGATGGTGGTGATGACGAAGATGGTGATGGTGCTGGTGCTGGTGCTGGTGCTGGTGGTGGTGAGGGTGCTGATGGTGGTGATGGTAGTGATGTGGTAGTGATGGTGGTGATGATGATGGTGGTGATGGTAATGGTGATGGTAGTGATGGTGATGATGATGGTGGTGATAGTGATAGTGATGATGATGGTGGTGGTGATGATGGTGGTGATGATGATGGTGGTGATGGTGATGATG
>NW_027397110.1:2132391-2215503 GCF_003265705.2 Callorhinus ursinus | reverse complement strand
TAGTGATGGTGGTAATGGTGATAGTAGTGACAGTAATGATGGTGATGGTGGTGATGGTAGTGATGGCAGTGATGGTGATGATGGTGATGGTGGTGGTGGTGATGATGGTGATGTGATAGTGATGGTGGTAATGGTGATGGTAGTGATGGTAATGATGGTGATGGTGGTGATGGTAGTGATGGTAATGATGGTAGTACTGGTGATAGTGATGATGATGGTGATGGTGATGGTGATAATAAAGATGGTGATGATGGTGATAAAGGTGATGAAGTTAATGAGAATGAACATTAGTCAGCAAGCACATCCTGTCCCCAGGAAAATTGTACATCAGTCCTAACATTTAAAAGTGCCAGTACTTCTTACTTTATAATATAAAGAGTGTTTTGCACTTACCCATGTTAATGTTATTTTGGGTGTGAATATTCCACTTGATGCCAAACATCTCAGCGAAAACTGAAAATGCAGTCAAACATCGGAACGTACTCAGACATCCAGATGCAGTGATATCCTGCCCACAAAGTACAAGTATATGTGATGGTTATTTTTTCCAGTTTTCATTCTGTCATTTGGCATGGGACTGACTTGGGCACTGTAATAATAGCTATCAAGAGGTATGAATGTGTAGCAGACACTTGAAAAGAATTCAAAGAGAATGGCATATTGTTGCTGGAATCTGATACATTAAGAACAAATGCAGGCAGACTGCTGCTCTTGCATCGAGCTAAGTGGTTGTTGGAGGAAGGAATAGCACGTCTGCTTGGCGCACAGTGTCTTTTCTGCACAGACTCTTAGGTGTGATACAGTCTAAAAATAGCCATGCTCTGTGCTGGGCTGTCTGGGGAATAGCTGTTGGACTCTCAGCTGCTGCAGCTACAAAAAGCAATATGCTCTTTGGAAAGGTATTAGGCTGGGGCTTTGTTCTGCCAGTGTTACTTCAAATTGTCTCTCCTGGAACAAACAGTGCCTGCCATTCCTTCTTCCCAAGTAGGCAGAGGCAGAGAAAAGGGATGAAGTAGAGGCATTCAGGTAAACCTTGACTCTGAGCGACACACCTGCATGGATCTGAGTGCAGGTGTGCAGCTGGGTGCTCAAACCAGAGAACCTGTGTGCGTGCATACACCACACATGTGCATGTGCATACACACACACACACACACACACAAACACACCCCTAGTGAAATGAAAATTCTACCTGTAATATTCTGACTCATTTGTTCAAAATATACAGGTAATTAGGGCAAATCTGTGATGAGTCTTGGGTGATTTCTGCTTTTCAAAGATTATTTTAAATTGTCATAAAGTGTATTTATTTTCTCAGTATAATGTTTTTGCAGAAAACCTTAAATGAAAATCCTTTAAACCCTTGGAAATGAAACTCAGATTGGTATACTTAAATAAGATACTGTAAGTAAAGTTCTGAGCAGATTCCCTGGTACACAGTGAAAACAACAAATGGTGGTTCTCATCATGTCCACCACCATCACCTCCATCACCCTCACCACCTCCATCACCACCATCTCCATCACCTCCACCACCACCATCACCTCCATCACGTCCACCATCATCGTCACCACCTCCGTCACCACCATCACCTCTATCACCTCCACTACCACCACCACCATCTCCATCACCTCCACCACCTCCACCACCTCCACCACTTCCACCATCTCCATCACCTCTTGCACCACCGTCAGCACCATCAACATCTTTATCCGTCTAACAGAAACCAAGGCTATTCAAAGTGATGAACAGATGTACTAACACAACCCAAGTGTGTAAGCACAGGCTGCCTGTGTCAGGAACCTCAGCAAAATGTGGACTTGTGACATCTCTGGAGCTTGGGGTAAACCAGGCCTCATGTGTGAGCAGGGAGGAGAGGTGGCTGCACTGACTAAAGGCCAGGGGCTCTGGAAGCACGGTGTGTCTTGCTACTCACCAGATTGGAAGCAGGGCGTGACTGATTGGCTGGCTGTGATTAATCGTCCTGGAGTTGGGGGACAGGCTGATCGGAGGCTGAGTCTGTGAATTGTTTACAGCTTTAATCTCCTCAACGCCAAACAAAGAGTTTCTCTGATTTTTTTTTCTCGCTGAATTGGTGAGCTGAGACAGGACACTCTTTCACGATTGCTTGGGCAGATTAGACAAAGCTGAGAGTTAACTTCTAATTGCCTAGAAACTGAGCCTAAGCCAGGCCATCGGTGAGCCTGACCGGTGGCACTGGCAAGGAAGAGCCTTTGGAACAGCCTGGGTGATTCAGTGAGCTCTGAGCTCCCTTTGCTCCTGAAGCCTCTGCTTGGCCTCACCGGACCCTGCACATGGTGCATGTCATTCATGGTGGACATCTACACACTGGGGTCCAAACCCCAGCAGCTGGGTGACCCTGACTGTGTTGGCTATGTTCTCATCCACATAACAGCAATAGGACTCTCCCGCCTTCCCACTCCCAGGAGTATGGAGAGGTTGGGAGACACAAAGCACCATATGCCTCTTGCCCATCCCTCCCTGGGGCTGTTTCCATGAAGCATCTGGTGAAGGGTCTCACCTGGGCTGCTGTGGAGAGGTCCATGGCTCATCATCACTGGCCACGAGCAGAAATAGCCAGGAGCCTGCAGCCACTAATGTAATTGCTGTGGCCCCAGGCGAGACCTGCCGTCCTGCCTGTAGGTGCATCCCATTGCCCAGCCACTGGGCACGTCTCAGGGCTGGCGGATCAATAAGGACACATTTCCAGTGCTCCCCCAACACCACTCAATTGCTGATGGCCGCCTTGGCAGGATGAGAATTCTGTCTGACCGAGCAGGGAGGGTTGCTCTTGTTGCCCGAGTCATCCAGTTCTGCGCCCTGCTTCTGTGGTTTGGGAGACTCAGAGGGGTGTTGGGAACAAAGAAAGCACAGCATTGGTGGGGGACCCTTATGCTTGTGTCCTGCAATGTCACCTTCGGGGCATAGAGCACGCTGAGAAACAAGCACCGGGGCTCAGCTGGGTTGCATGTCCTAGAACTAGAGCTCAGTTGTCCCTCAGCCCAGGCTCCCTCTACTTTGCCTTGGTGCCCCCAAGTCCGAATACTGGAATGTTCCAGAAATGTGGGTAAGAGTGCCTGGTGTGGAGGTCCTACTTGTGCTTGGTTACAGCAGGACGGGGGGAAGGCAGGCACCAGTCCAAGAGGAAGGCGGTGTGGAGGTGCCTGGAAGGCTCACCTTCTTTCCCATTAACTCTGAGGGGAAGGTGTCTGTGATAAGGGCTTCTAACAACCGTGGAATTTCCCAAGTGATGGGGTGAGAAGGGGTGCCCTTGGTATTCGTGATGAGCTCCCTTCAGCCATACCTGGGTTTATGCTAATGAGGCGACTCCAGGTGGGCCCTCAGGTAGCCTCAGGACGCAGGTTGGAGCAACCAGGGGGTCGGAGGGGGAGAACTCTCAGCCACAGCCTCTGACCCCGCAGAGGGGAGAGGAGATGGAGATGGAGTCGATCACAGATGGCCAATGATTTAGTCAACTGTGCCCACGTAATGAAACCTCCATAAACACCGGAACAATGGGGTTTGGAGAACTGGGGGGTTGGTGGACACATCAGGTGCTGGGAGGGTGGTGAGCCTGGGGAGGATGCAGAAGCTCTGCATCTCTTCCTTTAGGCTGCTCCTGAGTTGTATCCTTTATCATAAACCAGGAATAGTAAGCTAGCTGGTTTCCTGGGTTCTGTAAGGCACCCTAGCAAATGATCAAACCTGAGGAGGGGGTCGTGGGAAACTCCAATTTTATAGCCAGTTGGTCAAAAGTACGGGTGACAACCCGGGTCTTGTGGCTGGTGTCATTGATGAGGACGTTCTTGTGGGACCGAGCCTGTACCCTGTGGGGTCCGCAATGACTCTGAGAGTTAGCGTCAGAACTGAATTGGAATGTAGGATGCCCAGGGAGCATCGGAGAGCTGGAGAGTGTGTTGGTGTGGGGAAGCCCCACACATGTGTTGTCAGAAGTATCCTGGCATTCTAAGAAACAGATCCTAGGTGCAGTGCTTCTGGAACACCATAGATCTGTTGTTTGGGAAAGAAAATTTCACCCCTTGAGACAGCCCCTCCCTGGCCCTTCCCCCACCAGGAGTCCTCAGGTTATCCCTGTGAGTCTGTGCAGTTGGCTTAGGAGTCTATTTCAGCCAGAGGCAGGGTGGGGCTGGGTGACACTTCCCTAACACACTCATTAAAAACTGTCTTGGAGCCAGTCCCTGTGCTGGGCACTGCAGGAGGAGACGAAGAGCAGGACATCATCTTCCGCTGAGATTTTCACTTGTCTGCTCAACTAAGAGTCACTGAGGGGCTGCCACTGCCCGTCCTGCCTTGGGTACAGGGGTGAGCGGACCTGCCTCTGCCCTCTGGGAGACTGAGTCTGGGGGACTCGCCGAATTCAAACAAGCTTTCGCCTGAGCGCACCATCCCTCTGCTAGTTTTGATTCCTCCTTTCTTTCTTTTCTGCCTCATTTTTTTTCTTTAATAAACAGAGTTTGGCTATTAATAGTCATGGAGAACATCACATATATTTACTGGCTTATAGTTAAAGAATGCTTCCACCAGTAGATGCATAATGACTTCTGAGTTAAACACAGTGTTCTGGAAAGAAAACTTAATCTGTCCATAGGAATCCTGCTATAATTCCCTTCTGGTTCTACTAAAGATAATGTACTAACAATAATGTTATTGTTATGTATGAACTGATATTTGGTGGTGAGGATGATGATGATGGTAGTAATAATACTAGCACTATGGATTTGTATTTATGTGCCTCGCTAAGCTTTTTTTTTTTTTTAGATTTTATTTATTTTTCAACAGAGAGAGAGAAACAGCGAGAGAGGGAACACAAGCAGGGGGAGTGGGAGAGGGAAAAGCAGGCTTCCCCGCGGAGCAGGGAGCCCGATGCGGGGCTCGATCCCAGGACCCTGGGATCATGACCTGAGCCGAAGGCAGACACTTAATGACTGAGCCACCCAGGCACCCTCTCTCTAAGCTTTCTGAAGATTTTCTACACCTTAGTTGTTTTCTTCTTATCCTGGGTGTGTGGAAGGAGTGTTTCTCAAATACCCCTGGTTAATCCAGTGTGCTACACACCATATCCCCTGCTAGGTCCTTTATATGCACTGGTTTTACTCTACAATCTGCTCATTTAACAAGGGAGGGCACAGAGCCTCCTTGACGGGTGGAGACTTGGCCAGAGTCATGCAGCTGGGGGTGAATCTAAGTCCAGAGTTGCCGCCGAGAGCACGAATATCCTCCAGAAGCACGTGAAGCGCAGGAAGGGTTGTGAGCCCTGCACAGAGCCAGACCCTGAGGTGAGCATATGGAGTCAGGAGATGGCATCAGGCCAGATGGACACCCTCCCTCGTCTCCAAACCTTTGTGCAAGCTGCTCCCTCGGCCAGGAATGTCATCACCCTTGCGGTCAGGGTCAACGCCTGCTCCTCTGTGAGGGTCCATCTCAAACTTCAGGTCCTCTGTGAACATCCTATGCAAATGTGAGTAGAATTTATCCATTCCTGTCTCTACTATCCAGTTTCTGGGCGTTCTGGTCCTCTGCTGGGCATAGCCCATGGTGCTGAGTGTGCAGTCTGTGTTATGCTCTGTCTGGTTCTGTCAGCATCCTGAGAGCTGCCTTCCACCCTGCTGCCCCTTCCCCCCACCCCATACCCTGTCCAGGGTCTCCTGTAAGATCAGCGTTCAGAGATCTCTTGGACGGCTGTGTAAATGCATGAATAAATGAAGAGGCAGGTGAAATCTGCAGAGAGCTTGAAACGCTGGGCAGTGGAGTGGTACCTGTATTCAGCAGGCCATGGAGAGCCATGTGAGGCTGAGGACGGTGAGGGAAGTGGGCTTTGCAACAGTTCATAAGAGAAGTGGGATTGGGCTTTTGACGTAGAAGGGTGTGAGGATGCCTGGGACCCATCGGAAGGTCACGGAATGAGCGTTGGGTCATGTCCTGAATTGCCACCCACCCCCACATGCCTTGATCCCATCCCCCATGGCCAGGCAGGGAGGCACGTGGGGGGACCAGGGTGCAGTGTAGGTGTCTTCCCTGATGTGAGCGCTAGGTGGAGTCTGTGGTTGAGAAACTTTAGATATTAGAGCCAAAAAGAAAAAAAAAAAAAAAAAAAGATTGGGTGGTAGTGGGGAGGGGTGTTCGTGAAGACCATTATGAGCCCTTATAAATGGGGTTTGAATCAGTAAAATAATAGTGGTATCCATTTTTAAATGACCCGTGACATCTAAATGTACAACAGTGGTACTGTTCACAAAACATTCATTAGATGCCAAGGCTTATGAGGGAGTTTTCAGAACCTCCTTTATGACAGTGACATTAGGAAGTGTGGGAACCTGCGTAGCCCTGGTCTGGAAGGGGCTTCCAGGCCCCGAGTTGGGGGTCTCCCCCAGAGATTCCAGGCCTTTCTGTGGACACAGGTTGCTGTTGGAAATCACCCTGCTGACCCCTTTATGCCTGAGCTGTGGGACCTGGTCATGTCTCGGGGTCTGGTCTCAGCTCAGTCTTCATCTACCTCCGTGTTAGGACCTGGGCACCTGGCCAGGCTTCAGCCCCTCCCTCTCCCTGGGTTTCCCGTGTCAGCCCCACATCTCTCTTGCTCTTGTTCTGTTTTCTCCTTTGCCTCCCTTGGTCTTTCTGGAACCCCCAATTTTTAAAGCCATCCCCAAAGGGCTCCACTGGTTTGTTCTGGAAAACACATGTCCTCACTTACCACAAAGATGGTAATTAGGGTTAGCAAGGTGCATGACTGTTTCCTGCAAGGGAGAAGCTTGTCCTGAGTAATGATTTACACGTGGTATATACCTACAGATGAGCACCTGTGCATGCACAGGTGTGCAGATGCTCACCTGGGAGGCGAGAGGTGCTGGCGGGCGACAGAGTGGAAAGATGGTGAGCTTGGCTGCCCAAAGACAGATTTCTAGTCTTGAGTCTGGCACCCCGCATGCACACCGGTGACGGGTGTGAGCACTCCCATCACAGAGTCTGCATGTGACCTCCGAACCCGTTAGGCAGTGGTGGGACCGCAAGCACCAGGTGCTGGGGTCACATCTAGAACACTGGTGCTAGCAGATAGTAATGAGTATTATTAACTGCTGTTATTACTTATAAACATGCAGAGGTTGTATTCTTTCTGTCCCGGCTCTTGGGTCCTCTGCACAATGGCAAAGAGAACTCACAGCTAAATAAATATTTACAGCTTCCCTCAGTCTGTCAAATCCTCCCCGGGCACCCTAAGAGATACTTTCCCCTTTATCCTGGGCTCCGCCAACCTCAGCACTCCCGGGCATCTCACCACCGGGCAGGTTCACCCACCACCACCCCTGACGTGCAGGAGAGGTGTTACTTGGAAGAGCGCCCACAGCCTTGTGTCGTTGCCCTTAACCTCCCTGGACCGAATTAGCTGCCGGCCAGCACCATGCAGAGCTGATTATCCAGTGCTTAGTGCAGAGGATGAAAGGGTATTGTCCCTTTAAAAGGCAACAATGCGCCCAGAGACAACATCATCTTCTCCTTTTGGATGTAACCACTCTCAGTCAAGTGGCTACTAATTGACTGTTTGGATGAACAGTGTTGTTGACTTACACGGGAGTCCCTCTGCTTGAGCTTGGCATCTGAGCTTCCAGGCTAAATAAATGCTAAATAAATCTCCTTCCCACATGTGTAGATAAAGTGAAGAGAGAAGGTCAACACGAGCTCATCTTCCCCGTGAGCTTCAGTGGGCATCGCCGCGCCCAGCTAATCTGCTCTGAGCCCTGGGAGGCTCCACAGCGGGTCCTCCGGTGCACGAGGGTCTCTCACCTCTGCTCTCCAAAGGCGCACGAAGGCCCACCTCCACCTCTGCTCGCCCAGAGGGCACTCAGCACATCCTCCAGGACCGAGACCCTCACGGCCACCCCCACAGGATGAAGGCTGCAGGCACTTTGGAGTTTGACACAAGTACTGATCGGGAAGGAGGGCTTCCTCGATTTCGGGGGTTGTCTCCCTCCCCCTCCCTCTCCTCCAACTCCCTCATCATCTCCTCCTCCTTCTTCATCTTCGTCTTTGTCATCACTTTTGTTTCTTCCTTCTTCATGCCCCCTTGGTAATGCACACTCAATCGTTTTAATAAAATAATTCGTACTCATTTAATTAAACTAGCAAAACAAGTATTATAAGGAAGGTGCTGGATCTGACGGCAGCTGTTGAGAAGAGATGAGGGACAGTCGCGAAGGGGATTCTTTCCGTAGCAGTGTTGGTCCGAGATGGCCAACGACCCTGAGGATGCCAAGTCCTGGGAGACGTGAGGCCCACGGCAGATATTTGTGGTCCTGCCATAGCTCGGCTTCGGGTGCCTTCACCACATAGCCCATCTTGATTTCAGCCTCCTCCAGAGCCAGGCTTGGCTGCAAGATTAGGTGTTGACTCAGAATGCTCTGACCTTGACCAGAGCTCTGTCCCCATATCCAGCCTCAGCCCCAGCCCAAGGAGGGACCATCATTGTTGGAAATTTCTCCACCCTGGCCTGACTTGCCTTGTCGCCGCCCAGGACAGAGCAAATCCATCAGTTCCCGTTTGTCAAGGGTAAACTGTTTAAAGACACCTGGAAAAGAGCGAAAGCTTTGCAGTCTCTGGAGGAGTATAGCGCTGTCCCGTGGCAGGTGGACTAGCGTCACGTGGCCTCAAAGGACCAAAAATATGACCAGGACGGACTTTGCCTCAATGGAGCTTGTTAAAGATGACAAGGCAGACTTTATCCAAGGGGGGCTAGTAAAATGGGGTCTCACTGTTGGAGAGAGAGCCTGGGCTCAACTCCAAATAGGACAAGCAAAAGTAGGGATTTGTAGCCAAGGCGTAGATGCGGGGCTCAGTGGAAGGGAAGTTAATAAGAGGAAATGTTGGGAGTGGGCGGGATTTGGGCTAAACCACCATTATGGGATTTTTGCTGAGCGCTGGTCGGGGTGTCAGACTTTGTCTGGGGGTGTTAGGGGCGAGGAGCCTGATCAGATATCAAAGGTGGGGTGCTCTGAATAAACTACTTAGCAGGGTTCCCTCTAAAATTGGACAATGCAGAGAACACAGAAGCCCCAAAAGTCAGGGCCTCACTGGGAAGCGAGCTCAGAGGTGCCCTGATGCAAGTCTGGTCACAGAGAGACTGTCAGGAATGCAGTGCTTTGGGCTTTTGTGGGCTCCCCATCCCTGGGGCAGGGGAGGGGACTGGTCAGGGAGAGCCTGGACAGCTGAGCCAGAGGACAGCCCGTGGTGTAGACGTGGGTTTGGGGTTTAGACTGCATGACCTCCCGGGTCCACATGAAATCCAACACTTTGCGATTCTGAACTGAAGTGGGAGACTGACCCAGGCAGGCCTGGACGCATGCTCAGAAATTCCACAAGCAGCTTCATTACCAAATTACTCCATTTCCAATCTCGCACCCGCAATGCAGATGGGCTTACCAAAGCTGGTTATTGGGGAAATCTAATTTAATTTCACTGTCTGATGAAGATGATGTCTAGATGGGTTCTATATTCTCGACTGGCTTTATTGAACGTACGTTAATGTTAAGTGTCTTTGAATATTACATTTTCAGGTACTTTAGGGGGCTACTTTCAGCTGAGAGTTTCAGATCTGAATGTTAACTGCCAAAGTCCATTGTAGGACGCCAACGGAGCTCTGTCACCTCAAAGAGCCTCTTCAGCTTTTCTCCTATGCATTTTTGTCAATTGAATTAACCAGGCGAACAGGACTTGGCTGCCTTGCCTACTTGCTTCAAGTCATATATAACTGCAGCCCGGAGGCATGGGGTGGGGGGGTTGTGGTCCAGGTTTTACGTCGGAGGAAATCACTCCATCTCCTTGACGTTAGTGTGAGAACTGTGGTGACCAGTCGATGCTTCGTGGACAGAATTCTGCACCCCAAGGCTGTTGCTCCTGGCCCCCCACCCCCGCCCAGAAATGCAGTACATTCTTTGGGGGCTATTTTAGAACATATCCGTGTAAGAGTTAACTTGGAGAATTATATCTGCCCAGCACTGGGGTCTATTCCCTCCATCTCATTACAGAAGCTGAAGAAAAATCAAGGTGAGGGGCAAGGGTCTGCCCCGTTAGACGCTCCTCAGATGTGGGACTCAGCAGGGGATCCTGGGCGAAACTGGGTGGGCAGTGTCCTTTGCTGGCAGGAGAAGGAGCCTGGATGGGGAGCAGCGGGGAGGCCCTCGGGGTCGGCGCAGGGACAGAGCTGCCCGGGGCTCAGGCCTCCCAGCTGCATTTGTCCTCTCTCGGCCTGGAGTGGCCTCCACCTTTCTTGCATATCCGTTTCCTCACTTGAGTACACACTGAACCTCTGTCCCCTGCCACCTCTCCAGCCAGGCTGTGAGCTCTGGGGACAGGGCCCTGAGTGGCCCCTCTTCCGTCCACTCCAACCCCGCCCGCTGAACTGAGTTGTGGAGGGTCGACGTGGCCCTTCCCAGGTGTGACATCGGTACCCCATCCTACCCCATTATCTCTGGCTATGGGTGGGAAAAGTGGGGCTTCGGGTGGCGGGTTGATCTGCCCAAGGTCAAACGGCTAATAAGTGACAGAGGGAGCCTTCGGTTTTCGGAGTTGAGTGCTGTTCGCTTGTGGTTGCCTCAAAGTGACCTCTGGGGGAAAATGACCGCGCTCTCCCTGGGCTTCTCAAGCTCGGTGACAGGGAGAGTGGGGCCGTCCTGGGCAGGTGGGACCTTGAGCAGCATCCCCGGCTCCACCCCCTAATGCCCGTAGCGCCCCTCCCGGGCTTGACGAACCAGGACGTCTCCAGATATTCCCAGGTGTCACCTGTGGGGCAAAATGGACCCTAATAGAGAACCACGGCTTTACGGTAATGATTGCAGAATCGTTGTTTACAGAAATACACTTGCTCTAAGGGACACGTTTTGAAAGTGTTAATAGAATATAAGAAAAACGCCTCACTACCAGTTTCTTGCTTATAATCACGGAGGTAGTTTATGCACACATGCTCCAGTCACTGCATTTCTCTCCTAAAACAGGAGTTTCTCTGTTCCTCTTTTTCATGTAATGGTTTTTGGATTTTTTTTTTTTTTTTCCACTTCATAGTGACTGGAGACTTTTCTTCGTACCAACATACAGAGAGAGGAATGAAATCATGGTGAAAAAGAGCTCAGCAACCTCTGTGGATGACAAGTCTTACCTGCCAGAAGCAGAATTAAATACACTTACAAGGCTTTTCAGCATCTGTGGAATGAATCCTACGGTTTTTCTCTTTTGATCAATTACTAGGAAGAGTTATATTATTTGATTTTCTAAATTTTGAGTCATCACTGAATTTCTGGAATGAACTCCTCTGGGTGGTGTCGTGAGGCTCTTCTGTTTTGTTGCTGGACCCTATTTCCTAACACGTGGGAGTTTGATGTTGTATCTTATGCTGATGTTTCATTCCTAAGTAAGATTAGCATCTTTCTTGTGTTTTCTTTGTGATGCTTCGGTTTCACTAAAGTTCTACCTTCATAAAATCCCTCTGGAAGTCTCCTTCTGTTCCGTGTCCCGTGTTGGAGTGTACTGTGATCATCTGCCTTAAGGAGTGGACAGGACTTGTCTTTGCAACTGTCTGGACTTGGTGCCTTTTTTTTTTTTTTTTGGTTGATCTTTTACTTTATGTTTTTAATGATATATTTCTAGGTATATCATCAACCTTGAGTGCTACATGTTGAGTCCAACAGCAGCTCCCTTCCCGCTCCCCTCCCCCTTGACTAGTGATGCTCTTTCTTCACGGGTGGGGTTGAGTGCTTGCTTCCCATCACATGCTCACGGTCCCCGCGCAGGTCTCAGTCTTGAATCTGTAAGTGAAACAGAGTGGGTTCTCACAGCCGCCCGTTTGCTAGTGTCTCCCCCTCTCACCAGAATCCCATCCCTCCCATCCTCGGATATTCGGAACGATTTGTCTCTTGTTCTGATATCTGGTCAAGTTGAGAAAACAAAATGTCTCGCAAGGTTGTGCAGGCAAGCTCTCTCCATCTCCTAGAATCGAACACGTCTTCGGAGAAGGCCGGGCTAGTTAGGATTTTTCTGCCCTTCTTAGGATCTCGATGTGCTTACGTGCGGATCAAACACCCGTGAATTCACTAGGCTCTGTCTTGGTGTGGATTGTTCTACACCCCCCTTTTCCTCTGGACTGTGGCGACGCCCTGGTCTTTGGAAACAGGTCTTACCTTGTGAAACTTGTCTTGAATGATGTCTGCATCTGCTTTTTCTCTCTGGTTTGGCCCTGCTGCTCCCGTCAGGACTTCCCGACCCCTGCCATCATTCCGCTCCCCCGTCACCACATGCTTCACTCCATTCAGAATTATTTCACTGTCTTTTCCCCGAAATGTACGTACCCCACACCTTCTCTCTGGGGTGTCCTCTTGCTTTTCACAGGGACTGCTTCCGAAGTGGCGCTCGATGTGGTTTTGGTGAGAGAGGGTCTCTTGGTCCCCTTCCAGTGCCACCAGCATGTCCCCTCACCCTCTCGGCTGCTCTGCGCCCATGTGGCTCCTGAGCCCCCACAGCCCAGCTTACTCCCACTGCTCTGCCGTCCAGGTCCCTGCACTCACAGTAACGGGTGGCTGTGGCTTTCCAGTCCCCGGTGACACCTCGCCCCCACCTCCCGACTTTGCTGGCCCTTTGCTAGCCTGGCTGCTTACTTTCCCCTGGACCCCCTCATTCCCTTGTGATAACTGAGCGATTATGGGAGGTGAGCACCGACCGCCCATTGTCGGGCACCCCACTCGCCCTCGTTTGCCTGGGTCTCTCCTGGGTTTGCACAGAGAACCCCACGTCCTGGGCACGTTGAGGAGGTTTGTCGCTGTGGCGTTGAGATGCTGAGGTCGGGCGGGGTCGGGCCGGGCTCCGCGACCTGGGGTGACTCCTGGCTCTCGGCCAGCACTTGGGTGCGAGGCCGTGCATGAGGTCGTGCCTCGTCCCGCCTCTCCTGGGACTCTCAGGTTTCCAAGCCCCACGTCCCCTCGCTGTTTCTTCCTCCTCCTTATCACCGGGCAAACTTTATCGTTTTTTTTTTTTTTTTTGTGGGAAAACTAGTTTTTACAGCATCAATCTTTCTTCCCAAATTAACAGCATCCATATGTTTTTTTTCCCTGTACTTAAAATATGCTGGTTCTTACAACTCCAAAAGACATTTTTTAAAAAAGATTTTTTGATATTTACTATGGTTTAAAAAGGGTTTTTTTTTTAATGTAAGCTATAAAAATCCCTACTTCTCGCCTCTGATGGTCAGTATCCCAGAATTTTGGACCTCTAAATTTCCTTCTTGTGGGGACTTTACTACTCTGCTCTTTTCTATGCAGGGAAGAGCCAGGGAGGCCAAAGATGACGTATGAAGGGCAAGGTGGTGCCCTGGCAGGTGACAAAGTGATGATGCCGATGAGATATTACACTGGCGGCAATGAGGATGGTGAATCTGGTGTCAAGGGCATTGAGGGTGACAGGGGTCAAATCCTAACATGTTCCCTTGAGTTGTCCCCCCTCTGAGGGAAGGCCCGTGACTGCCTGGGCAAGGGATGAAGGGAGAAGCAGGCCTCTGCCAAGGTTATGAGCTGGAAGCAGGCACATCCCATTCATCACAGGACACAGAGGGCCCTGTGTTACCTTAGTTGCCCTAATGCGGTCTAATTATAAGCAGGGATTAACCTACAGCAGGAACTCTATCTCACGCTGCTAATGAGCAGGCAGCCATAAACTATTCTTTATAAATCAATATCCAAGGAATTAAATATGATTGCTTGGTTGAGTTTGGCCCCATAGGTAATGAAACCATAAAATATGTGATTGATTGGAGGAAAGTTTGCAAAAGGTTGATTAGTTTGTTTTTCTTTTGTAATCAACTGTGGAGATCATGGACCCGGGGAGAGGCACCAGCCGCGCGATCTTTGCTCTGGAACACTTCACCTCAAATACCCTAAAACGCAGATCTGTGTGTCATGTCTGGTGTCTCTGTGGTGACGCACCATCATGGGTGAAGTAGGCTTCCTTCTAATATCCCTGCACCTAACATGTGTCGGGTTTTGGAAGGAATGGGGGCGGGGTTGGACATTCGATGCACGGCCAGTGCCCTCAGGAAACCCTGTAAGATGTTTAGGATAAACAGTGGGACTTTATTGAAAAATAGCCAATGTCTACTCTGCTTGAGGTCATCAGGGAAAGCTGAGCATAAGTCAGCCAGTGTTGGCCTAGGAACTCATGTTAACAAAATCCAAGGCCACTCCAGTACTGTTTCCCGAATGTTCACTTTGGACCAGGCATGAGGCCAAGAGCTTTCCTATCATAATGGACTCATTCTTTGCAGCCAGCCACAGTAGCCAGGGTTCTCTTGCGAGTTCTGGGGCGAGCCGCATCTCCTGGATGAGGAAGTCACAGCAGAGGTGAATTAATGCACTTGAGTCACCCGGTTCTTAAGTCATAGAACTACTGTTGGAAATGTGTCTCTGAGGGCTGCCCTGGGGGCAGCCGGGGGTGAGTCTGAGCATGTCCAGAGCAGCTGACCTTGTCGTGGCCTTTCACAGTGTACCTGCTACATACAGGGTCCTCATCGTGGGAGGGCAGGCAGTGAGATGAGCTGGCTGAGGAGATTAGGAGCAGCTGACAACAGAGAACCTCAAATTCAGATTCCTCACCCCCTTTTGACATAGTGGGGGCTGCTATGGTTTTTATTTTGCCCTCATTGGTGCCAGGGAGGAAATAATACAGGAAGTGTAAGACCATGGTGATGAAATCAGAGTGTGTGAGTAAGAGAGTCGGGAGTGTGGGGTTGGGGCATGAGCCCACCAAGTAAGTGTAGTAAGTGTGGGTGTTCACAGCGGAGTGTCCACACAAGGACAAAAATAAGTACACAGAAAAGATAGAAGCATGGCAATAATTATAAAAGAAAAGCCAGAATTATTAAAAAAGAGTGTGCATGTTGGCTAATGGCCAATTTGGTACGGTAGCAGGGTTCCCCTCGGAAATCTAAAAGAAAGCAGGTTGAGAAAGCTCCTGCCCTTAGCGAGTTTGTCATCTGACTAGGTCAGTCTTCAGGCAAGAAGCAGAAAGGCAGGAGGTAGAGTAACTCAAGGCAGAAGTCAGGATGATTCATGGCGGTGACCACGACTTTGGGTGTCAGTGGGTAACAATGTGAATTTCACACTTTAGGTGCAGGTGAATACCCTGGTTCCGGCAGTCAGGAGACTCACGCTAGGAGACAAGGAGACAAAACCACCAAATCAACAAGACCAGTGACTTCTGCTTCCATGGTGCCTTGGTCTCTTTGTACGAAGGGTGGGGTACGTGGATTGCCATGGACGCCTGGATGAGGGCAAAGGAGCCCACAGTGCCTGGAGTCCATAGCATGGAAGCAAAAGCATCTCCCCTGCCAACAACCCTGACCAACCCACGTCACAGGCTCCAGGGAGTACATGATCCTCCAAATCCTGCATTCTGAGCCCACTGTCCATCAGGGTATCAGGACTTTTCTGAGGAAAGATGGCCAGCACTCACACAGACTCCCAGGGCTGCATATGTATAAGGTCGGGATGGCCTTGGGGTCCCATCAGCTTGTGGGTGCTGGGTGAGGCCACTACTCACAGGATCCTAGTAGAGGCAGGTCATTTAGAGAGCCCTAGAGATGCCCCTCACTTTCTAACTCTCTGTCATCTTGAACCCCTTGCTCCGGCCACTCAGAGGCCACCAAGTCTTAGCTCACCCTGATGCACTATCCTGCCCTGTTTAAAGGGTGGGGGTTTTATCCATGCTTTTCTATCCCACACTTATGACAATCTGGACTTTAAATTATTAGGAGTATCCTCATGCCTTGTACAACAGCACCTGGGCAGCCAGACCACTGTTTCATCAATGTCCGATCGCATCTTTGCTCCTCATGTGGTTTTGGGTCCTTGCAATATGTTTGGTGCCCCATGTGAAGGAGGCCTGCTGCCTGGATGCCCATCCTGGGATCTGTGATGACACCAATGGAGACAGCACTCTGGGTGTTGACCCATTTCATGCCTCTTGCCCACCTTTGGCTGTTCCTGTTCTTGGAGTGGAGCGTGGCCATTTACACAAAGCAGCTACATGCAGGGATGAGCATCACAAGTGGTTTTGATGGCGATGCTGCCCAGGGGCCAGGTAGGAACATCCCCATCAAGGTTAGCACGCAGACCCTGAGGAGTGACCTGGAGGATGCCCAAGCTCCCAGCTGGTTGTGATAGTCCACAGGGTCATGAAGATAGGCATCTGGGACCTGGTATATCTTATAATGTATGTGCTGGTCAAGAACTTCCTTTCCTCTGGCATAAGTGTCGGGATGTTCAAGTTGAAGGCTGTCTGGCCAGGTAGCACGGTGTGTCCTTACATACTCTAATAGGTGACAACACTCATCCACTGCCCCCAGGACATGACCCTGATGCCTGCGTACTTCCAGCCCCCCCACGGTGGCAGGGATTCTGGGATGGAACTGATTTACCCAAAGTGGCCACATTCAGAAAAGATCGGTTTGCTCTGTCCAGGTAACTACCTCAGATAGTTTGTAACACAGGTGACCTGGTAATATAATTATTATGAGTCTTCCTTCAGTTCTAAAAGGGCTTTCCTCTTCCAAAGACTGATGCTCATGTGAGCACACTGAGGACTATGTCCCTCTGGTTGGAGATTTCCTCTTTCGAAGATGACGGGATGCCTCTGGTTCACCCTTGACCATGCCCACTTTGCATAGATGTTGCTGGCATCTCAATGGTGTGTTTGGCTAAAGATCCTTAGTTTATAACCCATTTTACATGTGGTGATTGTTTTTGTGCTCTGGGAATCGGGAGGAATGTTGGGAGTCGTATCTGTCAGGGCTCAGTAAAGAATTCAGGAGGGGCTTGAGGTGTTTCAATCTGAGTGTTTAAGTCAGGATGTCAGATGCATCTGGAGCTGTTGGAAGTTTGGCGGGGAGACACTGCGGTTAACAGCAGCTCTGGGGGTAAAACCACCTGTGGCCTCAGGTGCCTTTAGAGCCTGGATGGAACTTACAGGAGATTGCCCTGAATCTGGTGCATTTACCACACGCCTGGCTCCACCAGAGTAAAATAATGGCATCTCTGTCTGCTGTCGGATCTCACCTGACTACCCCTCACTGGCAGACTTCTGAGAGCCTGCTGGAAGCAAGTCTGGGAATTGTGAGTGTGGCCCTGCGGCACACACACAGGAGGGGACTCGGGAGACGGGAGATCTTGGGTGTCTATGGAAAACATGGGCCACAGTGGGGAGTCCCCTTCATGTCCTGCGTGTGTTGGGAAAGCACTGGCTCCAGGAAGTCCTTGCTAAGAGGTCCCATGGTAGGTCTTGAGGGAAAGCTGTCCTCCGGCCTTAGGGACACCTAGAGGTGAGCCTACACATGCAACGTGTTCCTCGGTTAATCATCATGACACCCCTCCCGCTGAGATAAAAAAGATCCTAGTGATGCTGGTGTAGCTGGTCACATCCCCCATCCCCGTGGTCACCATCATCATCACCCGCCTCCTGTGGGCCAGTCGGCTCCGTGTCATTTGGGTGTGTCACCTTTAATCCTGAAAGGTCACTGCTTGTGGACGATGCGGTGATGTCCACACAGATCACTTTTATTGAGCTGCACATCCGCCCCCCAGGTGTCATGATTAGGATGCCAACAGCCTCCAGCTACAGCTCTTTGTTGGCGAACTGCCCTTGGTTTACAGAGGTCACCTCCCAGGAAGCAGCCTGTGTGGATGTGATTCTGGCATCACCCCTTAGCTGGTTGGCAAGGAGGACCCGCCACGAGGAGTGCAGAATCACTGGTCCCTGGCATGCGGGCTGTCAGCTAGAAAAATCTCCACCTCTGTGAACGGGGATCCGAGGCAGGTGGAGGGGTCTACACTGGGCCTGGACAGGGAGGGCATGGGACCCTAGGACTCGGGTGGGATGCAGGTCAGCACCTCTGCCCCTGACCCCTGGAGTCTGCAGA
Organism: Callorhinus ursinus; assembly: GCF_003265705.2. NCBI lineage: Eukaryota > Metazoa > Chordata > Mammalia > Carnivora > Otariidae > Callorhinus > Callorhinus ursinus. The sequence goes on along the minus strand of NW_027397110.1, from coordinate 2,197,520 downwards.
AGTCCTTCACTCCCCTTTCTGGAGGATAGAGTGGGGGACCTCAGCTGAGCAGCTGTTGTAGGTGTCGGGTTACCAGATGTCCTAAATAAAGGACGTCAGGTTAAACTCGAATTTCAGATAATCAGCAATACTTACTTAATGTGAGTGAGTCCCACCAACGAGCGGTAATAGTCAAGGTTGGTGGGCTCTTTGGTTCTCCCCCCTCAGGCTGCTGTCGTGACCATTCTAGAAGCCCATTTAAGGTAAGAGATCCTTTTTAAGAAAATAAAAATGTAAAAATTAGTTCACTGTGGTAAGTAGTATGCATCTGATTACTACTGAAGGCATTTTATATATAAGAATTACCAAAATAAACATATTATATATTACATGATATATTTCATATAATTTATATGTAATATATTGCCTATATATATGTATATACAATTCTTACTTTTCCTTTTATGAACCTTCAGATCATCGGTCCTTGTTCATACTGCAGTTTGGGTTATTATTTTATTCTCTTGTTGGTTTCAAGAGCACTTTATATATTGAGAACATTAACTTTTACACGTTGTGAATTTTTGTTGCTTTTTCTCTGGGTTGTTTGTTTTAATTTTGTAGAAAATTTTGGGTTTTTTACCTTAAAGCGTTCTGATATATAAATGTTTTCTATGAATTTATTTCCTTTTTTATTTCTCTTAAAGATCTGACTTTGGGATGAGATAAACCGTCTCCTCCGTTTTGTTCTAAGTTTCTCGATTTTATTTGACTTCTTCTTGTTAAGCCTTCTAAGCCTCTGTTTATTTTGGTATATGTTATGGGACAGGTATATGCTGGGCTTTGTTGGTATCGAAATGATTACAGGTCAGATTTTCTTGGCCACTTATCAAGCGGTTCATTCCCTCCCCTGAAATCCTCCATTTCTGTACACCTGTCTCTGGAAGTCTTGTTCCTTTTCTCTGTCCATCCTTGCCCCTCCACCATACTGCTTTAATCCCCATGTAAAATATTTGAAATGAGAATTTCTTTTCCATTAATTTCCCTTCGTGCAGCATTCATTGGCTCTTCTTAGCTATTTATATTTCCCGGGAAATTTGAGAACCTTTCTGTCAAGTTGCAGAAATGCTCTAATGGGATTTTGATTGAAAAGACATCAAGTGTATAATGAACTTGGGGAGAATGGACCAGAGCTGGGTCAAGAAGCTTCACGGTCGGCAGAATCTCTTCCATGCTTGGCTCTGCTTCCCCGGCGTTGCCCGGGCAGGTCGTGCCGCCTTCCTCCCACTCCTGGGAACAGCGGGGGCCCCTCACATCGGGTCCCACTGCCTCTGTGAGCCCTGGACCCTGAGGTTCCCGGGAACTGAGGGAGGAAGGGACCCACAGGGTCTTGCAGCCTGCCCTTGTCCCAGGATGTGGGGCAGGGGGTGCGCAGGTCATCTCGGGTCATCTTGTTTCTCTGAAAGTGGTGGGGAGTGCCTCAGTGCTTTATCCCAGTGGCACTCCTGGCAGTGAATTGGTAACCCCTGGCAACTGATGAACAAGCTGGGGAGGAGAAGGTCTTCGAAGTCCCAAGGTCACCTCGGTGGCAAGGTGGCCAGGACCTAGGCCTGGCCTGCTGTCTCTGGGAATGGCTCTCACTATATTGCCAGTGGGGCATTGGCTGACCCTGTGAGCAGGCCCAGGAGGAGTCAGATCCGATGCCGCAGAAAACCCCGCACATAGCTTTGTGCGCTCACCTGCAGGATCCGGGTAGGCTGAGCTCCCAGTGCTTGGCTGCCCTTCACAAATGGAATGAACCGATTTCCCTCTTGCTTTGTTGCTCAGCTGACATCCAGAAAGTGTCTGCACTGTGGCTGAATTGTCCCACCAGCAAATGAACACCCTGGCAAGTTTTACGGCAGGCGACACCTGGCCAGGCTCACTCTCGCCGTGGATGCCTGCCTTGCCGTGCCTTGGTTTCCCCACCTGAGGCCTGCTGAGGGCTCGCACCCAGCAATTGACAGTCCTGGCCTTTGGGAATCTCTGCCACTTCAGAGAGTCAGAAAGCTGCCTTTTCTGTAAGAAGGCCTTATCGTGTTGGAAAGCATCTCTCTGTCTTCCAGGAAGATACTTATTAACACGTCTTCAAAACCCAATTTTCATCTCCACCTCCACTTCTCCTCTTTCCCTAGGAGACTTTGAAACACTAGAGCTTTGAAGAAGAAAGCTGCCTGTTTCTCAGGGAGAAAATTCCTTAATCCGAGCCCACGTCCGTCTTCCCCGAGATACTCTGACACATTTTTGATCGCTGCAGTGATGCTAAGTATCCAATGCAGTGATCCTTCTGATTTTTATTGACTTCCCTTCTCGGTTTGAAGTCGGCATCAGAGTGGGCGTGGGGGTGGAGATGGGGTATTGTTCCGGGACAGATGGAGTTGACTTTGAGCTGACTCCTGCACTGATAAGCTCACAGCTAAAAATTGGCAACCAGTCCCCTGCGGTCGCCAATCACTGCTATGCAAATTTGATAGAAAAGCACCACAGGTGTCCTCAGCAGCTGGAAATCAGTCTGCATTGAAATGGGCATGGATGCCATCACTGGGTATTAGAAAGCCGGTTTCCAGGCCGAGGAGCTGGGAAAATTCCCTTCTCTGTCAAAACTGTCAAATTACTCACCCAAGGGGAGATGCCAGACTCTTAGCTCCTCTCTTCAATTATCTGCAGGGGCAGGCGGCCAGTTGCTCTGGACGCGGCGCACCTGTCCACGGCTTGCAGGGAGGACCCTGCCAGGAACAGGTGCCCAGGCTGGCAGAGGCCCCTCTCAGGGAAGGAGGGGTGTAGGGATGGCGTTCTGCCCCGATGGCCCTGAACACTCCCGTTCACTGGCCTCTCTCATCAGTGCTGATAGGAGACTTCCTTTGAGGCCGGGGCTGCCTAATGAATAAATATGAGCCGAAGGATGATTTCATCCCGTCAGCTATGGCTTCTGCAGCCCCCTGACAAATGGAACTCTGATTCTGACAGGAGGGTTTTTGCTTTGTTTTTGAATTTCACATCACTAATATTTTTTCTTTCTACGCTTAGTGTCACTGAGAGTGTGGATGTGCAAAAGTTTGTCTGTGGATCAATTTCCAGCACATATAATGGCACCGGGGACTCTGGGAGCTGGGAGAGGCGTCTGGACTCAGCCCGCTCCTGCTGTTCACAGATGGGGAAACTGAGGCCCAGAGTGAGGACATGGTCTGCCCAAGGTCACCCGGCAATCTAGAGGCCACGGTGCCACTTTATAGAACTATGCAAGTAAGGGCCAGGCGAGACCTTCCGATCATTCATTCATTCATTCTTTCAACAATCAGACTGGGATTGCTCTGCTTCCCTGGGTTGGCAGATGGGCCCAAATAAGCCCGAAGCCGTATTCTTTCCCACCAGGGTTGCTGGGACTTCAGAGAGAGGGCGGGCGAAGGCCCCAAATTTGGAAGCCCATTGCTCGAGGAGGGAGCGTGAAGGGCAGGGCAGTCCCTGTGTTGTGGGCACGTGTCTTGTGCAGGCAGGACGCAGTTGGAGAAAAATGCCCCTTGAGTGGGGTGGTCACAGGGTGGAGGCCGGTCTGAGGATGCTCAGGGCAGAAGTCCCGAGCTACAGCTCAGAGAGGCCGGTGCCCACAGGGGAGGAGGGACAACAGCAGCCGAGAGGTAGGGCACACATTTAAAAGTTAAAACTATGACTCATACAAATACAGAGTGAGCCCTGGTCAAAGGACTTACCTCGTTGAACAGGGAGCCAGCGGGATAGTGAGGCTGACTCCAAGGCCAGTCCGAGGAGCAGACGCTCACCCGCTGGGCCGGGAAAGGCTCACTGACGGAGGTCACTGCATTCGAGATGGAGCCCGTTCTTGTCCGGGGGTGATGAAGGCCTGACCAATGGGCTTATCCTCTCCAGCAGCCAGAAGACGTTTGTAAATCTGCTGGGTGGAACTATACAGGTTTACCAGTGGCGCCAGAGTCTGAGCCCCAGTCAGTAGGAAAGAGCGCGTCCACCCCAGGCGCCTCCTTCGAGCTAATTCACGCTTGTGTGGCCTGAGGCTGCAGGTACAGTCATCCTTCGGCTCCGTGGGTTTTAATAGAGGCCACGTCTGGAGTCTGACTGCCCTGCCCACATAGCAGCTTCACTGCTAACACTGGGACTGTGGGCGCACCTGTCACCTGCTGTGTGCGTCTGCTTCTTCATCCGAGGGGCCAAGAAGTCATCCTACATGCATCCAAGGTGTGCCCGGAAGATTCAGCACGTGGACATATGAAGTGCTCGCTCAGTAAGCGTCACTGGTGCCGACACCAGGGTTTGAATATTAACAGAGGAAAGTCTGAGTGGTGCAAAGACTCAGAGTGGGCGCTGGGTTGCGGAGAAGCTGGAGAAGGGCCAGGGAAGGCATCCATGCACATTGCTGCATATGCATCAGCCGCCGTGCGGCACTGACCTGGGGCAGGCAGCTGGAGTCTGGCTCAGGGACCGGACTTTGGGACAATGGATGCCTTACAGGGCCAGTGAGCAGGTCCGCTTGGACAGGAATCAGCAGACCCCAGGCAGATGTGATAAGCCAGTAACCCAATAGTGTTGGGGGACAGACAGGCTGGACACGGAGAAGAAAGCTCCCAAGGAGTGTGTAGGGTCCGGCGGCTTCACAGCCACCCTGTCCAGCCAGGCCTCTGCTGCCCGGATGTCTGTCCTGCCTCCCCAGTGTGACAGCATGTGGGGATTCGCAGCTGAGGGCCAGGGCTGCCCTGCTGGCTTGCGGGGGCCCCTCGGTGATGCTGCTGAGTTTGCCATCAGAGCCGACCCTCGAGTGGCCTCTGTGACAGTCTGACCCTCGCACGATGGCCTGGCAGTGGGACGCACGAGGACGCAGGTGCTTTCTGAGGGGTGTGGGTCCTTGAGCGCCTCCCAAGCTCCTGCCGAGGCACCAGCTCCCTGCTCATTCAGCCTCTGCCAGCCCTGCACGGAGCTGCCAACAGGGCTTTTGCTTTAGGCAATGTTGAGACTTTTGGGTAGTGAATTTAATTCCAGACAAAGGAAAGGACATACCCTGTCCCAGCCCAGGCCTCCTCTGCCCCCCACCCTCATCCCTGCGTGCCCAGGGCCGGGCTAATGGCCCATTCCTCACCAAGCCTTTACGGCACCTCCCGCCCACTGAGCGCTAGGACACACTCCAGTCTACACCACAGAATGTATCTCTTCATCCTGTCTGCCTTTGAGCTCCCAGGAAGGCCCGCCCCAGCCCGGCGAGGAGCCCCACCAGAGCAGATTCCCTCCGGTGAGAGCAGGGTCTGCGCTGGGCGGGGGGCTTCTGTGGGCGTGGGCGGTGTCTTTGCTCCGGTGACAGGTGCTGAGGCTCTTCTTGTGTCCCCCCCCGCCCCACAGGGCAGGACGCACTCTAGCCTCCAGCCTCCAGAAGCTCGACGGGGCTGACCTTCTCCTGCATCTGGGCGCTTCCCTTGGCACCCAAAAGCTCCCCTCCCTGGATTCCAGGCCCTCGGGACTGCCCAGCAGACAGCCGCAGGGCCCCGGCCCAGAACCACATCCATGGGGTCTTCAAACCCTGCACGACCCTGACTGCCCACACGTGAAGGCTCTATGGGGGGCATTCTCCCCTGTTCCAGCCTCCACTCTCCCCAGCAAGGCTTGTGGTCCTCCCAGGCCACCTGATCACCAGCTCCCTGTTGCTCCGCCCTGAAAGGTCCTTCAGCTGGGAGCCAGTGTTTCCGAGCATCACACTTTTCCGCCAGATACTTCGTAAAGGGCCAAGGCTTTTGAGTTTATTTTGTTTGTTTCTTGCTCTGAAAAGTCCTTAGCTGCTTCAGACAAGGTGCTTCCTTCATGGGTTCACGTTCTCCCCACGCCGACGGGCTGAGCGGCTTGGGGAGACCACATCCCCGAGGGGGAGAGAGAGCTTCACCGAGCACACGTCATGCTCTTGGTCACCGGGCTGGGCACACTCTGCTGCCTGAGTCAACCCTTGGGGGGCAGGTGCTCTCGGCCCTCTGCAGGGAGTGGGAGGGATGGGGTTGATAATGTGTCCAAGACACCATGGCTATTCACAGCCAGCTTTAGCCTGTTCTCGGCCTCTTTGGTGTTTCCCAGAGAGTCGGACGGCCTTAAACAATCTGGTCACTCAATTGCTCATTTCACACTCGATGCCTGATGTGAACAAAACAACTGGCAAGGTGCTCGGTATTTGGGGGGCTGAAACAACGCACAGAATGAACACTACAGGGCATGCCTCATGGAGCCCTCGCAGCGTCCCGTCCAGCCTAGCGTGCTGGCGGGTTCTGTCAACAAGAGGAGCTGGGACAGGCTGGAGGCTGCCCTGGGTGGTCATGACCTCTGGGGCTCACGTGGTGCCTCTGGCCCATGTTCTCTCCTGCACGATCAGGCACCTGAGTGATGAGGCTGACAGGGCCTCGAGCTCTCACCGCTACATCACAGCTTCTCCTTGGAGGCTGCTTTGTGTCGCAGGGTGGAGGAGCAGGGCTCGCCCAGCTTTGGGAGGAATGGGGAAGAGAGCCCTGCTTCTGTCCCCGCCCCTTGGGAGATCAGTCCCTCCTGGTCCCCAGGCCAGCTCTCTAAGGGAGACTCCAGCCGTGGAAGGATGTGTGCTCACCTCCGGCAGCCCTGTGCTCTCCCTGAGCACTTCTTCACATGTAGGGATGGATGTGGGGGCCTGTGCCTGGGCCCTCTGTGGGCCGTGGGGACCACAGATATATTCACCCGTCTTTACTGGGACCTGCCGCCGCCGGCCGTGTGCACTGTGCTGGGAGGGGGCTGCTGGGGCTGGCGGTACGACCGATCGAGGGGCGCGGGGACAGGCATTCACTCTGAGATCAGCCAGACGCTCCTCTACCACGTCCCACATTTTCTTGAGCCCCTTCATGGTCACGGGTCTTCTGAAAAGCATGTTCTTCTCTATCTCCAAACTCCTAAAATATTCTGAGATATTCAGAGTCTACCCACCCAGGTAAATAGATCCTAACCTTAAGCTTGCCCTGAACTCCAGAAGCCAAGGTCAGTTCTCTTTCGGGTTCAGATCCCCCCGGTGGAGAATGAGGAGCGGCCGCCGGGTGGTCATCTGGGTCTTAACCGTGACACACACTGGCAGTCAGCCGGGCACCCGCCTCCCAGCTCGGTCTGTGCCGCTCGGGACCAGGAAGCCTGGGTGTCGGGTTCTGCAGGGGAACCTCTTCTCCAGGCCTGGGCCGGATGGCTTCCCTCTGAGGAAAGTTCTAGATGGTCTTGGAGATGGGTTATATGGACTCCAGCTATTTGGAGATAAACCATTGCACGGGTATTCTGATTGTTTTTCTTCCTCCCTGATAAGGTTTTGAAAGTAATAAAGGACGGTGCCCTGAGGAACAAGATAATGGGATTAAAGGGGAGGAAGACACGCACAGCCGGGCAATGTTTCAGAGATGCCCCTGATGACCTGCAGGAAAATCCTTCCTTTTAATTGTCACTAAAGGGATGATACAATTTCCTGCTCAGATGTGAAGTGTTGTGACCAGTAGTGCCTAATTAAAGTGCATTCCGAAGGGAAAGATATCAGCTCAGGTAGGCCTCGGAGAGCCCGCCAGGGGAAGAATCCCATTTGTGCTCTCTGGTGGCATCCTTATTGGCAGGCTGCAGACCCAGCCGGGGCCTCGGGACTAGGAGTAATTAAAATACCTTTAATTGGAAGATTCTGTAATGCCTTCTGTAGAGCGGAGCATAATTACCAGTCTGCTCCCCCGGCCTCCTGTGGGGAGCCACTGAGAACACCGAAGCTCTTCTCAGTTGGGAGACGGGTTTGCAAGATAGAGCGGACGGTGGCTGTGTCTACACTGGTGGCCGAGCCTGGGAGGCAGGGGGCAGGAGGAGAAGCACAGCCCGGCCGGTGGGGACGCTGACGGTGTTCAGAGGTTGCATTGAGACCGTTGCTGTAAGAAATGCCCACAAGGGAGTGGTTTGAAACAACACATCGATCGTCTCACAACTCCAGAGAGCAACGTCCAGACTGGGCGGGCAGGGCTGCACCCCTTTTGAAGCGCTCGGGAGGAATACTCTCCTGCCTTTGTTCCCGACTCCCAGAGGCGCCTGCTTCGGCGTGGGGACCTTGCTGTGTCTTCAAAGCCAGCCGTGTGGCACCTTCCAGTGTGTCTCAAAGTATCCAACTTGTGCATCTGTTGTCATGCCTTCTCTGACCCTCCAGAGAGGAAGACCCTCTTTTAGGGATGCTGAGGTTGACCTTGGACCCACCGATAATCCAGGATTATCTCTGCCATCAGACGCTTAGCCACATCTGCAGAGTCCCTTTTACCAGGTGAGGTGACACGCACAGGTTTTGGGCATTAGGACGTGGGCATCTTTGGGCGGGGGGGGGTCACGATTCTGCCCACCACGAGCCCCGGGGAAGAGCCGGCAAGTAAGGAGTCACAGAACAGAGTTTAGAGGGCGACTCTGGGGTGGAGGAAGAAGGAAACACCACCAGAGCCCCGCTGTGTTCCTTTTTAAACTCTGTGGCGAGACGCACGTAACCTAAAATTGAAGATATGGACCAATTTAAACAGGCTTAATTCAGTGCCACTAAGTACATTCATTCACAATGTTGTGCAACCATTGGCGATACCAGTTTCAGAATATTTTCCTCTCTCCGAAAAGGAACGTATGCCCAGTAAACACTCCTCCTCGCCCTCCCCTCCCCCAGCCCCTGGTGACCACCTATATCCACTCTCGGTCCCCACAGATTTGTCTGTTCTGAGCGTTCCACATACACGAAGTCACACAGTACGTGGCCTTTTGTGTGTGGTTTCTTTCACTTCACATGACCCTTTCAGTGCTCCTCTGTGGTGTGCATGAGTCAGGCCTTCACTCCTTTTATGGCTGAACAATATTCCGTTGCGTGGTTGGGCCACGTTGTGTTACGCATTCCTCTGTTGTGGACACATGAGCTGCTTCCACCTTTTGGCTTCTGTGAATGTTGCGGTCTTGCGGGGCACGTGTGCACACGTCTCTGTGGGGTGTGCGCGCCTCACGGGAGGATGGCTGGGCTCCGCAGTGTGCACGCATTCATTTTTGGTAGATGATGTCCAATAGCTTTCTGAAGTTCTGTACCAGTCTCCACTTCCAACGGCGCTGTCTGAGAGCGTCCGCCAGCCCCCATCTTCTCTAACACTTGGTTCAGTCCGTTTTCAAAATTTTGCTAGGTAAGCGATGAATCACTAAATTCTGTACCTGAAACCAATTTTACCATATGCATTAACTAACTAGAATTTAGATAAAAACTTGAAATAAGAAAAAAAGGAAGGAAAAAATTTATTTGATTGCTTGATGACTAATGAAATGGGCATTTCTTCATATTTATTGGCCATTTTGATATACTGTTTTGTGTGGTATCAGTTCCGGCCTTTTCCCCTCTTTTTATTGGCTGTCTTATTCTATCAAGAAATTGGTTAGACTCATTTTTATATACTGGCCATAGGTTACAACATACTGCAAACACTTCTTCCTTGTCTGTGGCTTATCCCTTTACCCTTTTAAAGTTATTCTTTGATTAAAGAGGTTCTTAATTTGATCCTTGGAAGTCTTTAATTTTAGTGAAGCCCCAGCTTAATTACCTTTATGGTTAGTAATTTTTGTGTCCTGGTTATCACAGTAATTTTAATTTATACCAGCTTATCACCAACCACAGAAAACTCTGCTCCTATACAGGTCTGTCCCCAACCCTTTCAGTCTGATGGCACAAAATCACATTGTTACACATTGTGCGTCCAAAAACAGACTAGCAATTTTGTTTTAATGAATTACTCTCTTGGATTAGATCTCAAACCATGGATTGCCCTTTCCCAAGACCTTTATTTCCCTGCATGGCTGGGAAGGGCTGCTGGTGCCCTTCGCTTCTCCCGCAGGACTCCCAGAGCGCTGGGCGGGGCACGGCTTCCGTGCAGCTGTGAACACCCTAATTTCCCCACTTCTGAAGCACAGTTAGGGCTCCTGGTTGGCTGTCTTCCCTTGGGCACCAGCGATGGTTCAGCCCCCCGGCTGTCCACTCCTTCCTCTCTATTGCTCTAACTCGGCTATCACGGGCGATACCTCACTTGGTCTTACAATGACCACATCAGCCCTCCATGGATTAGTGTTGGGTGATGCATCGTTTCCCAGTATTTTGTATTCAGCCTCCACCTGTCCGGATCTTTAATACACATCCTTCCTGAGTGGTATATGTCTGGGTTTTGTGTCGTCACTGAGTCTGACAATTTTGTCCCTTATTTAGAGAACATTTAGTACAATCCTGGATGTACTTCTACAATTACGTTCATGTAACCACTTCTTGTTTTCTACTTTGTTCCATTTGTTGTTTCTTAGTTTTATGGTTCACATGCCTGTTCAACTGCAGTCACGGTAGTCCAGCAACCGTCATTGTTCCCACCTCGGGCTGTGTTTGGGTTTCCTCACACATTCCTTCTTGTTCTTCATCGGTTACGCTGCGGTTAGTGCATTAGAGAAATGACCTCAAGTCAGGACTTCCAGGCAGATGTGATGTGGCTGGATCTGCCCAACAACAGTGAGGTCAGATATGTGGACAGGTATGTGGACATGTGTATGGATGACTGTGGACAGGTATGTGGACAAGAATGCGGATGGCAGTGTGGACAGGTGTGTGGATGACAATGTGGACAGGTATTGGACAGGTGTGTGGACAGATGTGTGGACAACAATGTGGACAAGTATGTGGATGACAGTGTGGATAACAGTGTGGACAGGTGTGTGGACGACTGTGTGGACAACAGTCTGTGGGGGTGTGTGGATGGTCCAGGCCAGCCTGGCCATCTCTGCTCAGCATCTCCTCTCCTGTCCGTAGCTGGCAGATGTGTTTCTGCTGGACTGGCTCTCCCACCTGGACCAGGCCCCTTCATCGGGAGCTCTTCACGAAGGGTATCATTTGCCTCTCACATTATTTCCAGGAGACAGGCCTAATTATCTTGTCAAAGCAAGTGGGCACCACTCAGAGAAACACTGAAGCCAAAAGCCGAGAGTATTTCTCGCTAAATAAGGGCGAGTGTTGGAGTGACCGCTCTGGAGCGTGGGGCTAGGGCAGCCAGGCACTCGGGGATTGGCGGACATGGGAAGAGGGAGAATTTGGGGACTGGGTGACCTTGGCCGTGGATGCCTGGTTAGTGGAATGAGGTTGCCACTGGTAGCTGTCCCTCGGAGGTGTGCCGCTGAGGGGAACTGTCCTCGATTTGGGGACCGGCTTGTATGTTTGGACATTACCTATTGCCAGGATGAAGGAGCCAGCCGTCTGCCTTCTCTTTCTCGAATTTGGAGTGCAGGACTTTTGTTCTCATTTTCAACACACTCACATTTTCAACACACCAACACACAGCCAATAAAAAGAGGGGAAAAGACCGGAACTGATACCACATAAAACTTTGGGTATCCCGAAGTATCCTAAAGTCTTGGACTCTGGTTCATCCCAAGTATGTGCTTTTACTCATTTGTTGTTGGTTGACCTTATGCCCCACACCTTGGTCTCCATCTCCATCATCCCCTAGAGCCCCTCCATTGTTTGACTCTTCACCCTAGTTCCTGACTCTTAGCCTCCCCTTTTCCACCGAGTCGAATCACTTTTTCTAACATACTTTTACCTGTCCTTAAATATTTGTGCAACTGGGAAAACCTAATTTTCAAGAGTTATGTATTTATCTTAAATTGCCATTATGTCTTAATTTTTTCTCTCTCAATACTGTGCTTTACAAATGTGTCTACATTTCTGCACAGACCCCTAACCTTTGATTCATATTTGCATCCAGCACCTCTTATTTATTTCCTCCCTCCTGCTAAAGACGCCTGCATGGTCTCTGGGCCCCCCACGCCCACCCGCAAACACTGCGCCTTCCTCATGCTTGAGCCTCAATGGTTTTGCTGGGTTTTCTCCAGTAGGGACTCCACTAGGGACGCTGTCTCTCTTCCTCCCTGGGCTCCTGCGGCGGGCTGCATTCCCGCCAGCACCGCACGGGGCTTCCTTGTGCCACGTCCTCACTGACACTTCCATACCCTGGAAGCTTTGCCAGTCAGAGGGCCGGGTGCAAAATGCCACATCATCTTTGTGTTGACTTGCGCCCCCGCCATCCCTGATGACATCGCCACCTCTCCACCACGCAGCATCACTGAGGGTTCCCTTTCTATGAAGTGTCTGTCACTACGCCGCACTGGGTTTTAAAATCTGTTGTCTTCGCCTTGCTGCTTTTCAACAATCCTATTCTAGATGTCAGGTTCTTGTTTTATTTTATTTTTTTAAAGAGGCAACTTTTCCCCCAATCTGTTACCCATCTGTTCACGGTGTTGGTGTCATTCTACCCTGAACCCAAGTCTTTCAGGTTGTGACCCTGACATCCATTTATTTTTGCCTTAGACGTTATATTTTTTTAGTATTCTGTAAGAAGCCCATATTCAATTTAAGATAAAGTTTTCTCCTACAATTTATCGTTAGCCTTATTATTATACTTTTTGCATTTAGGTTTTTAACCAACTTAGAGATCATTGTTCTTACTTAGCATGTGAGGAAGAGTTCCAACTTTGTTTTACCCACGAGATGGGCCAGTCACACTTGATATCACCTATGACACAATTGAGCACTTTCTCACTGAAATGTGATGTCACCCCGGACACGCACGGGTCTGTTGTTGAACTTTCAGACTTCTTCCGTGTATGTACTTAATATTTCTATACCGACATGACACCACATGGTTTTAAAATTATCATTTTGTTAAATTGTTTCATATCTTTTGGTTAGGTCCTTTTTCCTTCTCTCTTTTCCCCAAATGATTTTTTTTTTCACAGATTTTTTTGCTTCCATGTAAGTGTTAGAATAAGATTGTTGAAGTTTACAAAAACTGAAAAATTTTATTGGAAGTTTATTAAAATATGGCTTTTGCCCAGAAGTAGAATTACCATCTCCCCAAATGTTGATCTGTCCCATTATTGGATGTGGAATATTTACCCTCCATCCTGTCTTCTTTTGTATCCTTTAAATAATTTAAAAGCTTTCTTTATAAAGGTTTAGTGAATTCTTTCTTAGACTTATTCTTGTAGTTTTTCTAGCTGTTGTGTTACATTGTTTTTTTTTTTTTAATGATATGTTTTAGTTACAAATCCTCAGTGTGAAAAAACACATCACACCATTGGAACCGCACCTCTCAATTTTGTAGAACTTTTGTTAATTCCAATAGTTTGACTATGGATTCTAATGAGTTTCCTGCCCAGGTGATCATATCATCTGCAAATAAGGATAGCTTCCACTTTTCTCGCTATGTTCTTCCATCTCTTGTAGATCTTTCTCTTCACTGTTCCCTTGGCCCAGGAATTGCCGGGAGAGATGAGAATAGCTGTGTTTTTCTTCCAGTCTTCAAGGAAGCATGTCTCAAACTAGTCCACTGAATATGGTGTGTGCTAAGGAGCACAAACAGAGCTGTCTGTCAGGTGAAGAAAGTCCCCCTTTACTTCCAGCTTTCTGAGATTTCATTTAAAAATATGTAGGGTTATTTCCAAGTGCATTTTTTTCTGCTTCTACCGACCTAGTCAATACTTTCTTTTTCTTTTTTTAACTTGGTATCTTGAGGAGGTAGGTTCCATTCATGGGTTTTCTGATGCTAAAACTTGTTTTCATTCCTTTGGTAAAGTTCATTTGTAATGATATATTATTTTTAACACAATGTTAAAGGCAATTAGCGAATATGTAAATAAGACTATTTATAAGTGAACGAGCCTATCCTTTGCTTTTTGAAGTGTTTCTAGCCAGCTTTAAAATTACTAGACACTTACAATTAAAGGACCCACTTTCTCTCTCTCATTATGAGGAAGAGCTTGCTGCTTGTGTAGACAGGAATTCTCTCTTCTTTGAACCTTTGCTGTAACTTTCCCGTGGAGTTTTTAGGCCTGATTTTGTTGTTGTTTTGTTTTGCTTTGTCTCATTTCCCCTTGGGGGAGGTTTAATTACCCTCACAAATTTTAAATCTAAAATTGCCCACTTCTTGCTCCAATTAGGAGTATTATGCTTTTCCAGAAATTTATCCATTTTACCTGTTTTCAAATGTAAGCCTCTATTTTTAAAAATTCGGTCGTGTATATAGTTATCTCCTCTTTTGGATTCTGTATTTTGTAAATCCCCATCTTCCCCTCATTCTATTGATCAGATTTGCCAGAAGTATGTGTATCTTACTAATCTTTTAAAAAGACAACCTCTGATTTTGTTAATTTTCTCCATTTCATTGATTTTTGTCCTTATCTGTGTATTTCCTTCCTTCTTATTTTCTTCTTGAACTGAATGCATGGTCATTTCTTCCCATTTCTTTCACTTTTTCCTACTTTCTGATAATATATTTAAACACGTCCCACTGTCTCTATAATGTGGTCCCATTGTTTTGTATTTCTCTTATGCTTTAGTCTCTATCCTAAAATCTTTTTAGCAGAATGATGTTTTTGTTTGGGGACATATGGCATTTTATTTATTTTTAATCAACTTTTGTTACTGATTTCTAATCTTATTGCATTATGCCCGGAGAATGTATTACGCCTGGATGGATTGTCAGGGCTGTATCAGAGCTCCCGATCTGGCCCCTCGTCTGTGGCTGTGAGAGCCCCTCCGCACGTGCGCACGCACGCGCGCGCACACACACACACACGCACACGGGCATATATTTTTGCTTTGAGCTTTTTATTAATCTTGTCATTCAAATTTTATATGTATTTATACTTTTTTGTGGTTTACTTTTTTCTTGTTCTGTCCCTCTGCTCTACCAGTTTCTAAGAGGGCTTTGGTAAGATCTTGGGCAATAAATTTTGTTGTCTCTGTTTTCCCTCATAATTCTGTCAGTTGCTACTTTATATATTGTGATGTGATATTTTAAAGGGTATATATATTCACAACTCCTATATTTGCTTGATCTATTATTCTGCTTTGTCAGTGTACAATATCGCTCTTTGTCATTATGAGGCTTTTTGCCATAAAATCTATTTAGTCTAATAATGGAAAGTATTACCTTGCATTTTTACAAATTTCTCATTGGAACAACCTTTGTAGACTATCCATACACCGACCTCTTAATGAACTCATTCATCAGCTTACGTAGGTTGCTGTATCCACTTTGGTTTCTCATTATCAATCAGTAAATCAGGAGGGTCAATTGTATGGTGATGGATAACAATTAGACTCTTAGGGGTGATCACTTGGCAGCGCACACACATGTTGAATTATGATGTTGTACACCTAAAACTTATATAAAGTTATAAATCAATTTTACTTCAACTAAAAAAAAAGAAATCAGCATCCTGGACCTATTCTTGGAATGGAGAGTTTTTCCTTCAGGAAAAGAGCCCCCTGTCTTTCCCCCTGGGGGCCATGTGACATGAATGTCTTTCTCCCCTCCCTCCCTCCCAGCCCCCCTTCCCTAGTTGCCTCCCTCCCTCCACCCTCCCTCCTTTGCCTCCCTTCTTCCCCCTACTCCTTCCCTCTTCTCTCTCTTCCATTTCTTACTTGATTTTACCTTTTTGTCCTGAACTATAGAACAGATCCATAGTGAAGGGCACAGAGCACATGCACAGGTTGGCGAGCCAGGAAAGAGGGGGTCCCCTGTAGCCAGTACCCGGTCATGAACTAGATACTGCCAGCAGCCTGGAGCCCCCATGTGCCTCTCTGCAGTTATGCCCCTCATTCTAGGTAACATGATCTTGACCTTTGGGATGCTCATGTCCTTGCTCTGTTGTTTTATCACCGTTGTTTGGTTCTGCCTCTGCTGAGGTTCATATGAATGGGGTCATCACATGAATCCTACATGGATGCAGTCATCTCCCTCTTCTGATTTTGCTGCAAGTTATGTTTTGGAGTTCTCATTCCTGCTTTTTCATGCGTTGTGCTTCACCCATTTCAGCCGGACTTGCTGTCATTGCGTGCTCACACTGCATTTATCCATCTCCAGTGGAGGCCATGTCTGCTTCCACTTCCCGGCGTTGCAAGCTGGGTTGCCTTGGGCGGTCTTGCTCCTGGGCCCTGGCAGACACGCCCATGAGTGCTTCCAGAGGGTGCACTCAGCAGCCGTCGTTGGGTCATCAGGCAGAGCCCGTGCACCCGCAGCCTTGCCTGGGGGTATCACATGCCCGCCAGAGTTGGCGTCCTGATGGCATCTTCCACCCAGAGTCTGCACACTGTTATGGCCTCACCATTGCACTAATACTGGTATCACCAGACTTTTATGAAAGCATTCATCAGTTATGTCCATATTTTTTCACTTACTTTTCAATCTGGTTTGCATGTGTTGGAAAGGTCTTATTTTGCATTTCCTTGGTTACAAATGAGAGGATATTTGTCATGTGTTTTTTAGCGATTTTGGTTCTGTCTTGTTAGGCTTCTGGTTTTGTCTTTTGCCCTCTTTTCTTTTGGGTTGTTTGTCTTTTTTATTGATTTGTGTGAACTTTTTTAAATAATATGCATTGGATATAAACTCTTATTTTGGTCTTTTTTTTTTTGGATACAGGTGCTACAAACTCTTTCCCTCCCTTGTGTCTTGTTTTCACCCTCATAGTGAGGAACAGAAACTCCTAATTCCAGTGTGGTCAAATTCATCCATCTTTTCATATGCCCGAGAAAACCTTATCTTGTCCTATAGCACTAAATCATAGATTAGCTTGACGTAATATTCTGGGCATAATTTTCCCTTAAATATTTAAAAATTATTGCCCTACTGTGTTGTTTTTAGAGTTGACAGGTATGATACTGACTTAACTCTTATTCGTATTTAGAGGCATGATTTAAAATATTTTTTTTCTAGAAGCTGTTAGATTTTCCTGCTGTATTTTGATGTTTTAAAATTTATTTTAATTTTGTCTTGTTTTGTTTTTTTTCATATTTGTAATTTTTGTTTGCTTTGAGTTCTTTCAATTCATGGTTTTACACATTATTTTTATTTCTTGCTCATTTTTTCTTGTGATTTTTTTTTAAAGCATTTTCTCCCCTCCATCACCTTCCCGGATGCTGGGTGTGGAGGAGATGGCTCTCAGAGGGACCTCCAGTGTCTCCTTATGTCTTGTGCCTTGCACTGTGTTTTAAAAGCTTTCTGTCTTGATGCTAACCATCTAACCCTGCAGGAGTGGGGGGGGGGCATGAGAGAGGTTCCCCTGGGACTGGCAGGTCCATGAACATCTGTGGCTCATTACACGGCCCCCCCCACTGCATAGCTCTTCTTTTCCTACCTACTCGTGGTGCCCAGGCTTAGACACGTTGGGAATGAGTAAAGGTGGAAGCCAAAATGTTACTTTCACCGCAGGTGCTCGTTAGAGCAGAGGTCCTCAGATGGAGAGCAGATGGACAGACTTGCAGCATTACTGGGGAGCCTCAAGCTCCCAAGAGGTCACGGCAGGTGAGCCATGCCCCAGGTAACCAGGGAGTTTGTGGGTGACCTGCAACCTAAGAGAAAAGAGGTTCCCTTGGCCATCTGCTGCTTCACCAGGTCCCTTTTGTATCACAGAGGGTTTTCTGTTCCAACAATCTCCCACCTGGGATGAGGAGGGACAGCCCAGCGCTGTGGGAAGACTGTGGAGAGGGGCCGGCAGACCTGGCTCCCAGCCCGACTCCAGCTCTCCTACCTGCACCGTCTGTGGCCAGGGTCCATGCCTCCATGCTTCCTCGCTGGAGAACTCACCGTGGTGAGGTATCTGTGCGCAGCAGCTTTGGGCCCCCCGCCAGGTCCCCAGAGCAGGTCCTGCCTGTGCCTCCTTCCCAGCCAACAGAATGATGCCCACTTTGTGGGCATCCCTCCTAATCAGCGGTAGTTTCCGAACATCCATGGTTCCAGGTTATGCTGTTGTGGGAGAAACAAACGCAAGAGGTAGATGGAAATGCAGACCAGCTTTGTTCCATCTATTTCTCTTGCCCAGAGTTAGGGGTCGGCCTTTGCCATCAGATGTGAAGAATTCGCTCCACCCTTTGGGGAGGGAGGTTCCAGGATGCAAAGACACTGCCGTCAGTTTGTAACACGACTCCCCAGCCCCACACCACGCAGCCCGAGTCTTTGGTCTTGCTTTTGCGGAGGCATACACGATGTCCCCGTGGGCGCTGTGGTTCTTCCTCCTCGGTAGCCTTGTGTTTCCGTCTGTGAGGGAGAGGGGGAGAGAGAGGGACAGGGAAAAGGGACAGATGAGGGAGAGGAAGAGGGAAGGAGTCCTCCGGTGTAAACTCTGCCCCTCTCTCGAGGAGCTGAGTGGTGGGGAAGGTTCCTCTCTGCTCTTTCTTTCAGTTCTGCACCCATGGCTCTTGGATGACAGAGCCATGCCCTGTCAGGATGAGCAAGGAGAAGCCTGAAGGCAGTTTTAGGCAAAACTCCAGACTGATGTGAAGCAGGTCAGACTTGCGCCCAAGCACACTGGGGAGCTGAGCGACATGCATGGGGTCTCCCTTTGCTGCTCAGGCTGTGATCCTTGGTGGTCCCTCCCATCCCGTGGCTTTGTCCATCTGCAGGGGAAGCCACGGCGGTGCAAATGCCTGTCATTCACTCCTCGGAGGCACTGAAATAGCCAACCAGGCGGGACCCCACCTTGCAGTTTAGCATTATCCATGCTCAGGCGCGCGCACACACACACACCTCTGTTTATCCTCACTCGTTTGCATAAAACACTGCAAGGTTCTCCATGTCTAGATGCCGCCCTCCCCAACCTGGCAAATAAAGTCCTTTACCCTTTGCCCTCCACTGGCCTCTTGAAACCCAACCTCCCACAGGCCCTCTGTCTTCATGCTCCGAGAATCCCAAGCTGCACAAAATTCCCAAACCCCATGTTCTTCCAGAGATCTGTGTCTGGTCCATGTTCTCCCCAAACGCTTACTTACATCCCAAATTACACCCAAACATGACCTGCTTCGCAGTGTTCTTGGACCCACAGAAGCGCAGACCCTAGACAGCCCCCCCATACCGACCGCACCCCTGCAGAAAGCTGCCATCAGATCATAGATCATCCGAAAGTTGCCCTAGATTATCAGTGATCGCCACTCCACGTTGGTGGTCAGGAGCCTCTCCTGAGAAGTGGGCTGGCCCTCCCTGTGCAGGGCCTGGCTCAGGAAGCGGCCTGCTCCGTTCCAGGACGAGCCCCAGAGCTGTGGGCAGGCCTGGCCAGTGGGGACGGTCGGTGGGGAGGGTCCTGGCAGGAAGGCCACACCTGACGCTGTTTTTTTTCCAGCAGGCTCCCCAGCCTGACTCTTTGCAGAGCATTAATGTGAACCGCAGGGAGGGTTTCTTACATATTTATTCCCCCTTAAATCTCAGTGGCTGCAAAAGAAGGTGTTTATTTTAAAATTTAAATTGTAGTTGGCAGAGTGTTGCTGTGACTCACCTAATCACTCCCCAGGTCCCCCTGGTTTTGCATTTGTCTATTGCTTCCAGTTCAAACACTCCCTTCTCGGTCAGGTTCTCCTCTGTCAGGTGATAGACAGATGGTCTGGCTGTTTTGGCCACTACTGCTAAATCACTGATTCTCAGGGTTTAAAAAGCATAAATAACACACACACAACACATGCACGCACACACAAAATTCCCCCAACAGGAGAAACAAAGGGAACTCCTTTCCTTACCTCCGGCCTGCTGTGGGTGAAGCATGCTGGCTACCGGAGGTCTCCCTACAACCCCCTCCACCCCAGGAGAGAAATCCCAGCGCTTCCCAGTCCCCGGCTGGCTCTGGGCTCAGACAGGGCTCTGCAGAACCAGGGGCAAGAGGCAGAAGAAGCAGCGGAGGACGGCTCCTTGGCTCCAAGGAGGCGATTCCTGATGTGCTGAGCTTTGACCGCACGGCCCGCACACGGGCCACCAACTCTGGGAAACCTCGCTGACTGGTCCTCAGCCCAGTGTCCCTCCTCCGTGCTCCTCCGCCCGGCGCATCCTCCACACCATCGCCAGAACCATCTGAAAGGCAGATCTGATGGGGTCCACCCTGCTGGAAACGGCGGTGGCCCGCGTGGCCCCCGCCCGGCTCCTGCCCGCTGTCCTGCCCGTGGCGCTCCATCTCCGCCGGATGGCGCCATTTGTGCCTTTTCTCCTCATCGATGGTGGAGAGACGGCTGTTTTCTGTTCGTCCCAGACAGTATTTTTGAAAGTTACAGCAAAAAGAAATTACTCAAAAAATGAAATCAAAAGGCGTGCAAAGCAGACTCCACGGTTGTATTATTAATTTCAACAGACACGGAATTACTCTGTCAATTTTCTATAAACATTTCTAAATACTTGCTCGCGATTTTTGTTTTCTTCTCATCGTGGGCTGTGGCAGCCAGTTGGGACGGCCGCGCCTGGCAGGCAACTCCGAGGGGAGCACTAATGGAGAGCCCGCGGAACGCCCCGCACCCTCTCCAGCCGGAGGGATGCTCGCGCGGCGCCCGCTGCTGAGGGCCGGCTCACCCACCGTAGACCCCCGGACTCTCACTCCCTTCCTGGACTCCTTGTCCACGTCCAGTGCCCTTCCCCTGCGTGTGTTCACAGCAGCTGACCCCTGCCCGATTCTCACAGCCTGGCGTGTACAGTCGGCACTCACAGTGTGTTTCCTAAGGGAATGGATGCGTGCTTGAGCCAGAAAGATTCAGCTCCTCAGAGCGCAAGCCACGGGGCTGCTGGTGAGTTTTACCACTTGGGGTTCAAGACGCTCTGCTGCAAGGGAATTCCTCCGTGTTGTGACCCCCCCCCCCCCCCCCG
This sequence comes from Callorhinus ursinus, assembly GCF_003265705.2. NCBI lineage: Eukaryota > Metazoa > Chordata > Mammalia > Carnivora > Otariidae > Callorhinus > Callorhinus ursinus. The sequence continues at coordinate 2,176,812 of NW_027397110.1, read as the reverse complement.
CCTCGGAGAAGGACACAGCTTTTGCTCAGGAGAGTCTGTCAGATGATTTACAAAGACTTGTGGCACATGACACGAAGCTGCGTTGTGCTTTTGGTGTCCGTTTGTTGACTCTAATGAAAAACATTAATGTGATGTCCCTTAGCATATGGCAAACATGACATTAAAACAGTTCTTGTAACTGGAATCCATATGCTGAAAAAGTTACACGGAAGCAGGGAAGACATAAAACAGACCCAAATTAAACTTCTAGAGGTGGAAAGACAATGGAAGGCACGAAGAGCCAGTCAGTCATCACAGTAGACAGTATTCGCTTGAAGGCGTTTCTACAGAAACCATCCAAATGGAAACGGCGGGAGAAGAGAGCAAACTCTGGGATGGGGCGATTACTGAGTAGTATTCCACTCTTCTGATACATGACAATTTGTTTGTCGGTCCAGCAGCTGTTGGACATCTGGGCCATTCCCAGCTTTGGCTACTAAGTGTATTAGCTGCCCTGAAGCTCTGGGTGCAAGTCTTGGTGTCGGAAGATGCTTTCAGTTCTCTTGGGTCAATTTTGACACGTAGGGTGGCTGGGATCTGGTAAGTTGATGTTGAATTTTTTTAAGAGATTGCCAGTTCTTGTAAAATGACTGTACCTTTTCACAGTCCCACCCATTATAGATGAGGGTCCAGAGTCTCCCTCTGCTCCAATACCTGGTCATGCGTCTCTCATTGATCATAGCTATGGGGTGGATGTGAAGGGTTCCCTCACTGGGGTATCAGTGTGCATTTTTAATACCTAGTGACGATGCATCTCTTTTCATGTGCATGTCTTCACTGATGTGTCTATTCAGATTTTGACCCATTTAAAAAAAATGCATTGTCTTCTTATTTTTGAGTTGTGAAGATTCTTTACATATTCCAGACATAAGTTCTTCCCCAGATAAATGATTTGCATATATTTTCCCAATTCTTTGGCTTGTCTTTTAATTTTCTTGATGGTTTCTGTCCAAGAACACAAGTTTTTAGTTTTGATAGAAGCCAATTTACCAAATTCATTTTCATGGATCATGCTTTTGGTGTCATATTTGAGAAATTTTTGCCTCATCAGAGATCACAGATTTTCTCCTATGTTTTCTTCTTGAAGTTTTAAAATTATAATGATTACAATCAAGTCTATGATACATTTTGAGTTAATCTTGCATATAGGGTGAGGTAAAGGTCTAGGTTTTCTTCCTCTTCTTCCTCCTCCTTCCTCCTTCTCCTCTTCTTCTGCATATACCCAGAATAGTGCTTTAGCACTATTTAAAAAATTTTTTTTCCTCATTTAAATATCTTGGCAGCTATTTTGAAAATCAAATGACCATAAATGTTAGGATTTGTTTCTGGACTCTCAATTCTGTTCCAATTATCTACATGTCTACCCTTCTGCCAACACCACATGTTCTTGATTACTATGGGTTTTGAGTAAGTTTTGAAATTGAAAGGATAAGTCCTTCAACTTTCTTCTTCTTTTTCAAAGTGACTCTTGCTATTCCAAGACATCTACATTTGCAAATATGTTTTGGGATCAGCATATCGTAATATAAAGAAAAGCCTGGGAGTATTTTTTTCAGAATTGCATTGGATCTGTGAAACAGTTTGAGGGAGAATTACCATCTTAACATTATTGAGCCTTCCAGTCTATGAACATGGAATATCTTCTTGGTTATTTAGATCTTTAATTTATCTCAGCAGCTTTATAGACTTTAGTGTACACATTCAGCACTTTTTGTTAAATTTATTCTTAAGTATTTTATTCTTTTTGATGCTTCTTTCAGTGAGATTGTTTTCTTAATTTCATTTTCAGTTAGGTCATTACTGAGATATAGAAGTAAAGTTAACTTTTTTATATGGAAATGTATTTTGTGACCAGCTGAGTTCATTTACTTGTTCTATTAGGTTTTTGATAACTTCTTAGCATTTACCACACATAGAATCATACTGTTTTGAATTGTATGCATGAAACAGAAATTGGCAATACTAAAGGGAAAAATAGATAGATCCACAATCAGAGGTAGAGATTTTAACACCCATATTTCCATATGATTGAACAAACAGACACAAACTCATTAAGGATAGAGAAGACAAAAAAATCAACAAACCTGATCTGATATTTATAAAACACTATATTCAATAATATAGTGAATATTGCAGGATACATATTCTTTTCCTCTGCAAAAGTTCACCATGATAGAATGACCGTATGCTATGGCATAATATAAGTCTCAGTAAATTTTGTAGGATTGAAATAATAAATAACATGTTCTCTGGTCATAATACAATTAAATAAATGAAGAGGAAAATACTTTACAAAACATTTTATGATGCTAATGTAACCATGGCACCAAAACCTGATTAAGACATTACAATTACATTAGAAATTCATAACAGTAAAATACCCAAATAGTTGGCAATTAAGGTACACACTTATAAAATAACCCACAAGTCAAAGAACAAATCACAATGAAAATTAGAAAATATTTTTAAATGAATGAAAATGAAATCACCACATAACAAAATTTATAAACTGAGGTTAAAACCATGCTTAGGAAGAAATTTATAAACTTAAATGCATAATTAGAAGGGAAGAAAATTTTAAAGTTAATGATCTGCCTTGAAAAGCTAGAAAAATAAGAGCAAATTAATCCCAAAGAAAGTAGTATAATAAAAATGATAAAGGTTAGAGTAGAATTAAATGAAATAGAAAACCTGCAATTAAGAAAATAACAATGTGAAGAAAAACTCTTTGAAAAAGTTAACAAAATTGGGAAAACCTTAGCAAAACAGATAATAAAGAACACACATGTGCACACACACGTGGTGGGCAGGGCAGAGGGAAGCTGCAAATGATCAATATCAGAATGAGAGCAAGGGTCACAAAAGGGTCTACAGATGTTCAGTGGATCGTAAGAGACTATCAGGACCGTTTTCATGTTGATAGTTTTCTGAACTTAAATATAACGGACAAATTTCTTGAAGAAATGTAACTTATTACAAATAGAAGAAATAGAAAATCTGAATAGCCCTATATCTTTAATAACATTGAATGTAGGTCCTATCCTTATGGGCAGCAGCTCTATAGGACACCCTTCATATGTCAAGTGAGTTAACTGACATTAGTAATGGAAAGCAAGGATGAGCCAACATGCTCTTTTTGTGGAAGGAAAACTTGTACACAAAGGCACAAAGATTACATTTTTAAATAACGTAAATTGAATGAACAGAAGACACACACTTATGATTCCTTCTTCTATAAATTCTTCCCACTTTTTCAAAAGTTTTTTTCTTCTTCTTCCTCTTTTCCTCCATGTGGCAGTCATGAAAATGGGCCACTCTCCTGCCTGGGGGATCATAGTTGATTCATGGACCCAGATGGTGCCCCTCTGGATGCACCACCATTTGTGACCCCGTGCTTTCTCACAGGCTGCTCTAGCCAGTGGCTGAGACCACAGAGGTGCTAATTCAAGGCCATTCATGCAAAAGGCAGGACACTCATTTGGTGGACAACTTTGACTGGAGGACTCACCTATCAGACTGACCAAGACTTCTAGAACTGTGCTGCAGCCAGGGACCCTTTCTGTCCAGTCCTCCTTGCTTCCTTCTCTCCTTCATCGGTGTTTGAACTACATCGTGGTCTGAAGCCTCTCCTTGCCTTCTCCCACCCTCCCCCCTTTATCCTTTCCAGGTATTTGTGCAATAAATCTCTTGCACGGCAAATCCAGTCTCGGGCTCTAGTTCTCAGCAGATACAGCCTCGCGCGTTCCTCCTTAACCTCACCTTCTTGTCTCTCCTCTCCATCCACCTCATGTTCCTCAAGTTTCTACTTCTCTTCCTTTAGTTCTTCTTTGTCTTCCTTTGGGTTTTTGCTGTGTTTGCCCCTACTTGGCTATCTGTGGAATTCGCCTTCCAGAGATATTGGAAATCAAACTGTCCATGGGATGGAACGTGGCCTGTGTGATTACAGAGTAGAGCTGACAGTTTTACCTCTTCTAGCCTGCATCAATAAACACATGTTTAATTAGAAGTCTAGTAACCATGAAGATGAGAAAAACTGGGGAAGGTGAATCAAGAGGTAAGAAACACCTGGGTGGAGTTTGGAAGAGCAGGAATTTGTTAGAGTGTGTAAAAGCTCCAGGGGAATGGAAGTCACATAGAAGAGTGTTTTGACCTGAGATAAGGAAAAGTGTGGGGTAGCAAAAGAAAGTTATACATCAACAAAATAGCTGTCTTAGAAAGCTGCCGGTTCCCCGTTAGCAGGAGTTTTCACATTTAGAATGGATTCGGGTTTTTTAAAATATGAAACATGTTTAACTGCACATGAGTTCTAGGGGAGAAATGTGAGCTCCAAAGCCTCCAAGCTGGAAAGTTCTTTCCCTGTCATCTGCTGGAAATGGAAGTCCACAATCGCCAAGGAAACCTAGATATTTTATAAACCATCTTCATGAATCAGCAAGTGGGTATGTCAAAATATTCTTTGGCCAGGTTGCTTTGAGTGAGGAAACAACAAAAGTGGTTATAATAACCACAAACTTTCTAACTAATGTCTAACTAATGATATAAGAAACAATGGTTCAGCTTGGTCTTCTACAGGAAATCATGGTGTGCATCCTACGAAGTAGTGACAATTTAGAATCTTTAATGAGAAGTGACATGTATACAGATACACTGCTATTGAACATTGTTTTTCTGAATATCTTGCCCAACGCAATAAGACAAGAAAAGAAGTTATACATAATAAGAAAGAAATAGACCATCACTTTTTGCATGTGTTTGTCTAGTTAAAAGCACTAGGTGTAAGAAAACAATAGAACAACTGAAATATATTTTCATGATAAAAGAACTCAGTGAAGGGGCTTGATAAAAGATCAGCATTAAAAAAAAAAAAAGGTTTCCTTGGGGCACCTGGGTGGCTCAGTTGGTTAAGAATGCAACTCTTAGAAAGACATGTATCATATGACCTCACTGATATGAGGAATTCTTAATCTCAGGAACAAACTGAGGGTTGCTGGAGTGTTCGGGGGTGGGAGGGATGGGGTGGCTGGGTGATCGACATTGGGGAGGGTATGTGCTACGGTGAGCGCTGTGAATTGTGTAAGACTGATGAATCACAGATCTGTACTTCTGAAACAAATAACGCAATATATGTTAAGAAAAAAGAAAAGGAAGAAGATAGCAGGAGAGGAAGAATGAAGGGGAGTAAGTCAGAGGGGGAGACGAACCATGAGAGACGATGGACTCTGAGAAACAAACTGAGGGTTCTAGAGGGAAGGGGGTGGGGGGATGGATTAGCCTGGTGATGGGTATTGAGGAGGGCACATTCTGCATGGAGCACTGGGTGTTATGAACAAAAAATGAATCATGGAACAGTACACCAAAACAAATTATGTAATATATGGTGATTAACATAACAATTAAAAATTTAAAAAAATTAAAAAATAAAAAAAATTAATTATTCCAAAAAAAAAAAAGAATGCAACTCTTAATATTGGCTCAGGTCATGACCTGAGGGTCATGGGATCGAGCCCCAAGTCTCGCTCCATGCTGGGCCTAAGATTCTCTCTCTCTCTCCCTCTGCCCCTTCCCCTGCTCATGCACTCTCCCCACCCCCTCAAAAAATTAAAAAAAATAAATTAAATTAAATTAAACACAATTAATAAAATGGTTTCCTCACACACAAATCTCCAGATTCTTCCTTGAAATCTAGACTCATGTGTATACAATGTCTGCTCAATAGCACTACTCAGACTTCCTCCTCCCTTCTTTCTTCGTTATTTTATCACACAGACATTTACCAGCCCTTACTATCTGCCAGGCCTCTGAGTCATTGAAGAAAGACTATGACAGGAGGGAGAGACCCCCGCCCACTATAGTGTGGATCTCCCACCATGAAAACAAACATTGCATACAGCACATTAGATAGTGAGCGGTGCTAAGGAAGAAACAAGGCAAGAGGAAAGAAAGGGAGTGTTGATGGGGAGGGGCTGAATTTCCAGTTGGGGTGCCAGGGAAGGCTCATGGAGAGGGAGCTAGAGTTGTAGGTACCGGCCAGAGAGTGCTGCAGACAGAAGCAGAGAAATGCAGGGACCCAGGGCTCTCCAGAGATTTCCCATCAAAGTCCTTAACGGTTTTAAAAAAATACAAGATCTTGCCTCTGCTGCCTTCCCTCCTTCCTCTCTCTTCCCATTTACGCCCCGCTCACTCCACTTAGGAATCACTGGCTGCCTTCTGTCTTGCAAATATCCCAAAACATTCCCCTCTTTAAAACCATTGCACTTTCTCTTTTCTCTGCATGGAATGTTCTTTCCCATGATTCATGAGCTCATTTAATTCCAGGTTCACTTTCTGACTGACATCCACAGAGGACACCATCTCGTCCATCTGGGTATGGGGAGACTCCTCTCTGTAAACTGGGCTCAAGTTTGTTCCTCGTCAGCTGGTTGGTGGTAAGCGAAACCCTGGGAGCCTTGAGGCCATGCTCAGGGAGGTGTTGCAACAGGCATCGGTGCTAGGTGGGTCCGGGCACCTGCTCATGTTACCTGTACCAAACACACCCACCCGGACCCAGTCCTTACATCCATTTGCCCTTGGCAAGTGGACTGCTGCTGTCCACACCCAGCCAACGCTGAACTGACTGTGGACTGTCTGTAGGTAGGTTGGAGGCATCTGTACTCTGCGATCCTTCAGGTGTTCTAGCCTGGCACTTACTCTGTGGGTCTGTCCACTGTTGTTTAAGACTTAAGTAAGTCTTAGTCCCAGCATGAACTCAGGCTAGAAGCCACTCCTTAGAACCCAGAAAGGGACTAATAGGGAGATTTCCCCAGAGGTTCACAGGCAAGTGTCTGAAAACTTGTCCCTGGTGAAAACTCTGCATTACAAAGAATTTTCTTGCTGTTGAAGTATAACCTATATTAAGTCAGACCCTCATTTAAATGCTGTAGTCACTTCCCAATACCAGCCACAGGATGTGCAAGTGTCCTGACACAGCTTCGGTATCCCCAGTGTGCCCCACCCACTCCACCTCTCCCTTCCCCCTGCAGTGGGCTGCCCATCACCATCCTGGAGGGGACAGATAAGAACGTAAGTAATCAGAGCACCGAGGAGCCACTGTGTCCACTGTGTTGTGTCTAGGAGAGGCCAGAGTGGGTGTACAAGGATGGAGGGTCAGCTTCTGGCCGGGGACCAACGGGAGGCTACAGGAGGGGTGGCCTTGAAGAGAGGGAGGGGTGGGGGAGGGATAATACAGAGGCCGGTAGAGCCACAGAGGGAGTGCAGGGAGCTGGGAATTGTGGGGTCTGCCAGTGGGCTGCCAGGGTGGGGTGGGGGGGCTTCTGTCTGCATCAGAGTGTTCCCTCATTCAACGTTCCCTCGTTTGCTTCTTCAACGGGTATTTGCTGAGGGCCTGTCTGCCTGAGCCCCGTGCTGGGCGGACCCGAGGGAATGGTGAACAAGGTCAGCACAACGTCGAGCTTACACTCCAGAAGGATGCTGCTTCTGAGAATCACAGAGCTCGCTGGTGAGAGCCACGGGGTGGAGCTACCTGGGGCGTTTGGAAGTGAAGGGCTCTCAGAAGTGACAGCAATTTGGAAGCAGACAGACTTGGGTTTGAAATCTGGCTTGTCCACCTACCAGCTCTGCAGTCCTGGCAGGCACTTTGCGGGCTTGTCTGGTGGAGGTCTGTGGGGAGGATGCCCACTTGCAGGGACGGCTCCCGGACGTAACGCGTGTCCCGTGTCTGGCCCCAGGCGCCAACCTGATGGTAACGCTTCCCTTTTGCGGCTGTGTGAGCGTCCCTCTTGGTCTTAGTGGAAGGACATTTTCCTGCCTGCTTTCTTGTAGGGGAGTCAGACATTCAGATGGGGGGGGGGAGTTAAAAATAGAAAAAAAAAATAACTTACCTCTGATGAGAATTAATCAACCTTCTTTGGATTCAGCCCATGCTTTCCTTGGAGGGCCCGGGAGGTGTGGAGGTGAAGCAGGGTCTGGGGAGGGCTGGGGACCCGCGGGCGGCTCAGCACCATGCGTGCACGGGGTCAGGCGGGGCGCAGGGGTGGGCAGGGCTCCGCCTGCACAGAAGATGGCAGGCCCCTCAGAAGATGGGGCTGGAGCTCCGTCTCCAGGGATGAAAAGCTCTTTTCCAGGTAGAGGTGGGATGCCACGCAGGACAGCACGCGTGTCGCAAAGGCCGGGAGGAAGCCTGGCGCTGGTTCACTTTTTCCTCACACCGAGGACCTGGCTGCAAAGTCTGGACAACGAGGGCCAGAGGGTGGACAGGTCTATTAAATCATGATTTGCACCCTCAGATGCGAGTGTGATTTGCGGGACCTGAGGCTGGAGAATCGGTTCGAGTCAGCTCGGACAGTTGGGCTCACCGGGAAGCGGTCAACACAGGGGCGTGTGTGATCCTTCAACTGAAATTTGACTGTAATCTTACAGGGGCAAGTCTGCGGCCGCCTGGACCCCCCCTGGTGGCCTCTGGTTGTCAGCAGCTCCGTCTGAGACGGGCCCTCCCTCCCGCCGCGCTGGCTTCAAGCCGCAGCGACAGGCAGACCGCGAGGTGAGTTCCTGACGTGTGGACAGAAAAACGCCCACTCCTGCTACTTCCTGAGGATCCAAGACAAACAGAAGCTTCCATCTGTGCTCAGAGACTTCGGAATATGAGTGTTCTCATCTTCAATCACCCTGAGTGATGTCCTCCCCCGAGAGCCGAATGAGGCATCTGTCGGCCTCCTTTTTTTCCGAGCAGGGACAGAGGAGTGCCCGTTAATAACGGTACAGGAATAAGGAGCTTCCAGGCGGCTCCAATCACTGGGCCATTGGATCTAAATATGTTCTCAGTCTCCTCTCCGAATAAGAGCGATTTCACAGAAATTTGCTTGGTGGGTGCCCCGTCCAGGCCACGGCTCCAGCGGGGAGGCGCCGAGACGTGCCCTCCTTCTCTGGGCCCCATCCTGGCGCCAGGAATCCGAGGACAGGTTGGGGAGCCATTATTCCTGCTGGGGTGCAGACGGGCCCTGAGCGCCGCTAGTTATTTCTGGGTGAGTCAGGACCTGAGGGGCAAGTCCCTGGAACGTGAGCACAATTTGCTGGTGGCATGAGTCACCACTGGGTTGCATTTAGGGGAAGAAAACTGGATGGGGAAAATTGAATTCGTTTGCTAGGCTGCTCAGTTAAAACAGAGGGAGGCTCGGAGGGAGGTGGACTGGGTGTCCTCGGAGCAGGTGGGGCTCGAGGCCAGAGTGAGCGAAGGCCACCCGGCGAGGTTGTGAGGACAACGGGCCCAGAGTTTCAGCAGAGCTTCGGTTCACTGAGGCTCCACAACGAGCTTCACCGGATCCAGAAGGTGAAGGTCATATTTCCGGATCATTCCGGGCCGTTTGCTGCGTGTTTCCATGTTTGATGGCTCATCTTTGCCACAGTGCCTCAAGGTGGACATTGTTAATCTTTCTTTGGAGACAAGGCAACCGAGGGAAAGAGGAAGTAGCCTCAGAGACTGAGCTCTTCACACACCCCAGCAGGTGCGTTGTCTCTGTCTCTCCGTCAGTCTGTCGCTCCGCACTCCCCGAGCATTTGTGTAGACATCGCGTTAGAGCCTTTTTGCATCTGGCCCTCAGAATGCCCTCTGCAACGGTCTGGATATGACTGTGTCTCTCTGCCTGTTCTCCGAAGCGGGCACTGGGCTCATGCACCCCCGCCTCCCCTCCCCCAGTCCTCAGTGTGGCAGAAACACACTGCCAACAGTTTTGCTAAAGGGATGTCCACTTTTGAGCTTGTAATGGACCACTCTCATTGGCCGTCTAGGCTGGCCAAGGATCACAGGGGTGGGGGAGTGTCGTAGACCGCTTCTCCGTGCCTCTGGACATGGCAGAGGGCACACAGCCTTGGACCTCAGCTGGGATTCTGGGGGAGAAAGTGTCTCGATGTAGCCCTGGTCACACGCATATGTGGGCCTTGCTTCCCCGAGGGGCGCAAACTCACCTGGAGGACGGCGTTGGGCATCCGGCATTCGTTCGTGCTGGTTTTAATCCGTGTCCCTGTTGGCGCTCACTGAGTGGGCTTTCGTGAAAGGGTATGTAGACCTATGTGGTGTGGGCGCTGGGTCCCTAGGCAGAAGACGGGCTGAGAGGTGCCCCTCACCCTGTCCTCTGAGCCCGCATTTACCGACAGCATGGTACAATCGTCCCATATCACGGTGCGGAAAGTATTTTTAAGTGTACAGGTGAGGAGTAAAATTGTCATTCAGAAATAGTCCATTTTTCCCCTTGAAAGACTGCCATGAACACGGTGAGTTATTTTCCTGATCTTTTTCAGCAGATCAAAGGTTTCACCGTCTTGTAAACCCCTGGGCGACAGATTCTCACCCGCTCCCCCCGATATTGTTCTATGAGATTCTGATGCTATCTTGTCACCAGCAGACCTGACAAAGACGCATTGCGGATGGTTAGCCTCCCAGGTGAGATCAGATTGAACCCTCCTTATCACTTCATTGTCTGCTCATCACTCCAGCGGAGCCTCTGTCGTGAGACACTCAGGTTGTTGCTGTTCTTAAAGAGAATGCTCTGCCTGTGCCCTGAAGATCTGGCAGCTGGAGGTCACCTGCCCCTTGACCGGAAGCAAGAGTGACCCATCGCTCAGGGGATGGCTTGTGTTTGCTGGTGACCTGCTTTTCTCTTGCCCTCAGCTTCCGAGGCAGGGACAGGACCTCTCTGGCCAGAGCAGGTGGCAACCAGGTTATTCTACTAGCTGGACTCGGAGAGAGGGGGTGAGGCAGTAAACGGGTCCCCTGGGATGTCCATCAGATCCTTTTATGTCCTGATGCTGTTGCCTCCCTTCTGGGTGAGGGCCCTCTAGGCATTGGAGCTGGTCCAAGGTGGACGCAGATCCTAAAGCAAGGCTGTGAGCATTTTGCAAACCCTTCTGCCTTTCATGCCCTGAGCTCCGACCTGCTCTTGTTGGGACGGGGACACAGGAAGAACAGGGAGCAGGGACTCTGAGTGGTTTGGTGGCTGCCTCATGCCCTGGGCGCTTTGGGAGACAGCGGAGTCCAGCAGAAACCGCCGACACGTTGGGCTCTGGTGGACTTGAGTTCGAGTCCCGACCCCCATGAGGGTCAATGGCGGTCTAGAAACGGATCCTCCCTGAGTTCCAGCTGCCTCACCTAGGAAAGAATGATTATCATAAAATGAGAATTAATGGCATTCAGACTCAGAAGGCACAGGTGCACACACACCATGAACAGCAGGGAGTTAGTGGGTGGGTGAATTAGCTCCGCTGCATTTGACAGCTGAAGCTCGGGCCGAGGTACCCGTGGCTGCAGGTGGTGGGTGAGGGGTGCCGTCTGTCCTGGGGCCACCAGCACTCACCTTTCCAGAGTCCAGGTGATTTTACCAGGGAGGCCGGTGCACGTGAGCGCTCTCTACGTGCAACGAAGAGCAACGTTAGTGACGATCGCTTACAGACAGCTTCTCAGACTCTGGGGCGTTCATGATTCCCCCAAGGGAATCATGGGAAAATGCTGAATGTAGGGCTCGGGCGGGGGGTTTGGGTCTCATCAATTCCAGCCCACGTGCAGCCACGCCACGTGGAGCAGGTCAAGAGGCTTTCTGTGAGCAGCCATCGCCCAAAACGCAGTTCTCGTGGCGTTTATGTATCCCACACACGCAGAAATTCTCAGGGGACTGGGCCACTGGGAGGAAGGGCCAGTTGTGTGGTCTGGGGGTGAGCCGATTCCAGCCGTCTCTCAGTCTCCTTCCTCCGTCCCGGGTTCTGAGTCCCCGTGAGTGGCCAAGTTCTGTCAGTCCTAGGGAGAGGGACACCCTTTGGGAGGGTCCCAGCAGGGCACCAGGGGCAGGGGCGCAAGGCGGGGCAGGCTGGACGCCCGAGCTCCCCTCCTACTGAACTGTCATCAGATTCCCCAAATTGGGGTTCTTGCTTCTTGTGCTCGGGATGCAGGGAGGGCCCAGGGGTTGGAGCAATTTTCCAAAACGCAGAGTCCTGGTCAGATGCCTGAGATTCTGCACAGCCAAGCTGCCCCCCAGTGTGGTCAATGCTGCTGGCCGGAGGACCTCACGTGGCCAGTGAGGCTTTCCATGTGCCAGGCGGGGGCAGGGCCAGGGGCCAGACCCAGTCCCCACTTCCGGAAGCTCCTTCTCTTCTGCCCCAGGCCACTCTCTGCGGGATCCCTGCTCTGAGTTTTCTGGCTCTTTCTGAATCGTAAGTCTGGGCATGTCAAGTCCAGCTCAACATGGCCCCCAGCCTCCTGTACCCTCCACCCCTCAGCTCGGTCCCTCCCGGAGCTATCTGCCCCGGTGGTTCTCCAAGCGAGCCAGCCTCCGTGGCTTTCTCCCTTCACTTCCGTCCTTGCCATCCTTCATGGTTCCTCATTGGGCCAGTTCCTGTCCTGCCAGGAGGAGATCTTTCGTGAGCACTTCCTATGCGCCAGGCCCCAAGCAGACACTTGGGAAACAGTGGGGTCAGTGCTCACCAGCCTTGATGCTCCGTATCTCCCAGCCCACCGTCCCTGCTGCAGGCTGTGGGCATGCTCTGTCTCCCTCCCGCAGAGAGGAGGGCGGATGGGAGGTCCTCCAGGAGGAGCACAGGGCCAAGCTGTGTCTGCAGCCAGCCGTGTGGAGGGCGGGCTGGGAAGGGGGCCAGGACCTGTCCCCCGAGGAAAGGGGACATTTAGCACAGGGAGCTGTGCGTGCATGCGTGTGTGTGTGTGCGCGCGCGTGAAGGCACACACATGCATGCAAGCCCTCTCCCACCAGCACCTGTGTTGGAAAATCTCCCAGGAACTTACAAGTGTCTTTCTTCATTTCCTGCTCTGCTGACTAAGATTCAATCAACATCCATGGCCAAATAGAGAGATGCAGAGTCTCCTCCTTCCCTCCTTCCCTCCTTCCTGCCTTCCCTCCGAGTTTCATCGTCTGGTGGTTTACTTATTGCTGCTCTGCTTGTTTATTCTAACCAAAATGCATTTCCTGTGCTTTTCGCCAGTCCCATTAACTGTGATTTATATGAACCTGAGCATTTTCCATCGTAGCATTTTTATTTGGAAGCTGTAAATTTCAGAAAGTAACTTTCGCCCAGGACACACACACACACACACACACACCACCCTGCAGGCTCCACTGGATCCCAAAGCTGAGTCTGTGGGGATGCAGTCTTGCTCCCAACCCCCCAGGTGGAGGGGAGGCTCTGAGCGGCAGTGGCCCCGCGAGGTGGGACCCTTCCTGCCGGGTCCTTGCTGTTGTTCTCTGCCCAGAAACCTGGCCAAGGACTGAAGGCCGATCCATGGCCTCCAGCTGACAAACGAGGTCCCGCCTTTTCCCCTCGGTTCCTCGAGTGCCGTTACTGTAACTTAGGGGAAAATAACGCACTTCTGTCCACACAGAAGATTGGAGGGGACACTGGTGGAGGAACCAGGGGGAGCAGCAGGCTGGCCTCATCATCCCCGCCCCCGCACCCTGACCGCCACTTTGCAGGGGTGGAAACAGGCCCAGGAGGCTGCGGGTTTTCTCGTTCCCGCACAGCTGGCTGTCACGGGGAAGTTGCTCAGGGCGGGACCCAGGTGCGCGCTGCTCTGGAGCCCTTGTCCTTTGAGTCGGAGCCTTCAGAGCCTCTGGTGCGGGGCCTGGCACTGGCCTTTCCCTTCCGCGTCCAGCCTGGTGGACGTGGGGCTTCTCCAGAGAAAGCCTGGCTGGCGGGCTCCCACCTGCTGCTGGTGGTCCTGCTTCCCTCAGAGCCCACGCTGGGCTGCCTCTCTCACAAAGAAACTCCCAGCAACCCGTCAGAGGGGCCTCTCCTCCAAGAACCTTCTCTCCCCGTCCTTGGGACACGTGTGACCTGCTTTGCTGTGCATTTATTAGCCCCCGCTGTCCGTACTATGAGCTCCCAGACGGCGGCGCCTGAACCCCCCAGTGCCCACAAAGCTTGGCAGAGCTGCTGTGAAGAGCAAATGAGTGTGTCCTTCAGGTTCTGCCGAGAAACAGAGGCTTGGGGATGCCTATATGAATATACACCTGTTGAGATGGAGAAGGATTTATTTTAAGCGGTTAGCTCATGTGATTGCAGGCCAGGTAAGTATTAGATCGGCAGGGCAGGACAGCTAGCTGGACACTGGGCAGGGCTCTGTGTTCAGCCTAGCAGAAGAATTCCATCTTCAGGAAACTCCGGTCTTTGCTCCTAAGCCTTCAGCTGATTAGATGAGGCCCACCCACATTATGGAAGGTAATCCATTTCCCTGGAAGTCTACCGATTATAGATGTGAATCATAGCTAAAAAATAATACCTTTACAGCCACATCTCGGCAGGTGTGTGACCAGCCAATGGGCACCATGGCCCTGCCAATCTGACATAACATGAACCATCACTATTCTTCCCACAGTGCCTGGCTAATAGGGCACAGTTAAGACTGTGAGTGATTTTGGTTAGCTATCACCAAGTGAAGGCTCATTTTTTTTTCTTTTTTTTTTATTATGTTATGTTAATCACCATACATTACATTGTTAGTTCTTGATGTAGTGTTCCATGATTCATTGTTTGTGCATAACACCCAGTGCTCCACGCAGAACGTGCCCTCTTTAATACCCATCACCAGGCTAACCCATCCCCTACCCCCTCCCCTCTAGAACCCTCAGTTTGTTTTTCAGAGTCCATCATCTCTCCTGGTTCCTCTCCCCCTCCGACTTACTCCCCTTCATTCTTCCCCTCCTGCTCTCTTCTTCTCCTTCTTTTTTCTTAACATATGTTGCATTATTTGTCTCAGAAGTACGGATCTGTGATTCAACAGTCTTGCACAATTCACAGCACTCACCATAGCACATACCCTCCCCAATGTCTATCACCCAGCCACCCCATCCCTCCCACCCCCAACCACTCCAGCAACCCTCAGTTTGTTTCCTGAGATTAAGAATTCCTCATATCAGTGAGGTCATATGATACATGTCTTTCTCTGATTGACTTATTTCACTCAGCATAACACCCTCCAGTTCCATCCACGTCGTTGCAAATGGCAAGATCTCATTCCTTTTGATGGCTGCATAATATTCCATTGTGTATATATACCACCTCTTCTTTATCCATTCATCTGTCGATGGACATCTTGGCTCTTTCCACAGTTTGGCTATTGTGGACATTGCTGCTATAAACACGTACCCAAGTGAAGGCTCATTTGAATGCTTACTGAATTGTGTAAGAGATTTAATAGACTTTAAAGGTATTCAAGGAATTTGGTCATTGACCCTGAGAACCTAATAAAACTGTACACACCGTTGTGTAGTATTTCAGGACATTCAAAGTGCCCCTGAGCAGCAGGATTTTTGTCTGGATGAAGCATTCACTAAGGTGCTTCCTGGTTCTAATTTCTATGATGTTATTATTATATGAGGCTTTTTAGGCGAAAATGGCTTTTGTTTTTACAATAAGAAAAGTAAAGCCTGGAAACCAATTGGATTATAAACACATTTGAGGATTTCTAGTTGGAATCATTATAAAAATATGTGCTTTAATTTGGAAGTGGGCTGGAGGTCCATCCTTATAAGCATTTGGATGGACTCTCTGTGACGATGAGCAGAAAAAGTTGCCTAGAGAAATCCTCTTCTTCTATAATCCAATTCTTCACAGAGCTTGTGCTTTCAGACAGATAAAGTAATTACCAGTGAAATGGGTGGGGAGTCTCGTGATTTTCTCTTTTCTGTTTCCAGGCTCTTAAAAAGGTTGAAAAAAAATCGCCAATATTGATATATTTCTTATATTCTTCTCTCTTGTTTGTTCAGAGAAAATACTTTTTTCCTTAAACCAAATTATAGCATGGGTAAATTTCTACACCAGACTTTCACTAACCAAGTGTGATATTGATGTATTCTAGCACAACCGTGTTTCTTCGCACGAGCTGTCGATGGCACTTGGAAGTTGGCATGGTAGATGCAGACATTTCTAACCAGTCAGACGGGCCTTCAGAAAACACAAAGGATTTTGGAAGTACGTATTATTGTTGCTGAAATTGCACGTACTTTGAATAAACAGATGTTTGCTTACATTGAACAGAATGGACAACATTTTTTCACTAGTCATTTGCACAAATTCCACAAATACACCTCACACATTTGAACAACGTCAAATTATGTTCCTTGACTCCAGGTGAGGGGATGTGACACTTTTATCACTCTAAAACTCCCTTGTAGAACAGATGGAGCTTCACCATTACACTTTGGAAGGCTTTTCTGGTTCCCCGGGTGTGAGCCGAAGTGAGCAGGCTCCTGCCTTCTTTCAGAACACGGGTCAAAGGGTGAGCAAACACAGTGAGAAATGTTCCCGGGAAAGCTTGAACCAAAGAGATGTGAAATCCCTACAAATGAGTCCTAGTCCTAAGCCCCTGAGAAATAACAAAGAGGAATTAGAAGGAAGCTATCTCGGGGAGCTGCTATTGAGGAGCAACAGTTCTGGGCCAAGACTGGAGAATGTGCTGGATTTCTCCCGGCCGCCGGCTACCAGCCTCCCTGCAGCCGCTTCCTGAGTGCTCTTTCTGGGGGGCTCTGTCCTCGCTGTAACTCAAACTCCAGTCTGTGTTCCACAGACCCCTACGCCCCTGTGCAGGCCCAGAGTTCTCTGGCGAGCTCCAAGCAGCTGTTTGCCGCTGCTGGCCAGGAAGCTCCCCTTGGACATCAACCAGGCGGCAGTTTTGACTTGGTCTGTCAAAGACAGATCTCAGGAACCTCCTTTTCCGCCCTGTGCTCTGTCTCCTGGAGAGAAGACCCCCACCTACCCAGCTGCTCATGCAAGAAACCCGAGCATGTTTTCCACAGCAATCTTTCCTCAAATCCCAGAGCCCGTCACCAAGTCCTGCCAGTTCTTCTTTCTTAAATCTTTCTTGAGCCCTTTTTCTTCTCTTTACACCACTGCCACCTGCTTTGGTCTGAGCCACCAGGGCTTCTTACCTGGGCTTCTGCTCACCTGGGCTGCTTCTCACTTGGGCTTCTGCTCACCTGGGCTTCTGCTCACCTGGGCTGCTTCTCACCTGGGCTGCTTCTCACCTGGTCTGTATCTCACCTGGGCTTCTGCTCACCTGGGCTCCTACTCACCTGGCAGCTTATTGCCTCAACTCCTGCTCTCATCCAGTGTATTTCCTATGATACAGCCAGAACGACCTTTTTTTAAAAATACAATTCAACAACTCTGACCATACTGTAATCCTTCTAGAGCTTCCCGTTACCCCTCAGTTAAATTTAAGATTCATAATCTGGCACCACTGAACTCTCCTCCATTCTGCTCTGGGTTCTCCTAACTGAGCTTCCCTTTCCCTGACCGAGTGGCTCCTCCCAGCCCCAGATCCCTTGTGTGTGCCAGTCACCTGCTTGTAAAGAACCCTGCCATGCTTCACCTCCCTAGCAGGACTCAGTTGCCAGGTCCCCATCCTTTAGAGAAACATCTCAGACCTCAGGCCATGACAGGCCTTCTGACATGCTCTTTTGTCTCATCCTCTACTTAAGACAACTGACGTTAAAATCTACAGGCAGGAGTTTTTTTTTAATTTTTAATTGTTATGTTAATCACCATATATTACATCATTAGTTTTTGATGGAGTGATCCATGATTTATTGTTTCTGCATAACACCCAGTGCTCCACGCAGAATGTGCCCTCTTGAATACCCATCACCAGGCTAACCCATCCCCCCACCCCCTCCCCTCTAGAACCCTCAGTTTGTTTTTCAGAGTCCATCGTCTCTCATGGTTCCTCTCCCCCTCTGACTTACTCCCCTTCATTCTTCCCCTCCTGCTATCTTCTTCTTTTTCTCTTTTCTTAACATATGTTGCATTATTTGTTTCAGAAGTACAGATCTGTGATTCAACAGTCTTGCACAATTCACAGTGCTCACCATAGCACATACCCTACCCAATGTCTATCACCCAGCCACCCCATCCCTCCCACCCCCCACCACTCCAGCAACACTCAGTTTGTTTTCTGAGATTAAGAATTCCTCATATCAGTGAGGTCGTATGATACATGTCTTTCTCTGATTGACTTATTTCACTCAGCATAACACCCTCCAGTTCCATCCACGTCGTTGCAAATGGCAAGATCTCATTCCTTTGGATGGCTGCATAATATTCCATTGTGTATATATACCACTTCTTCTTTATCCATTCATCTGTCGATGGACATCTCGGCTCTTTCCACAGTTTGGCTATTGTGGACATTGCTGCTATAAATATTGGGGTGCACGTACACCTTCAGATCCCTACATTTGTATCTTTGGGGTAAATACCCAGTAGTGCAATTGCTGGATCGTAGGGTAGCTCTATTTTCAACTGTTTGAGGAACCTCCATACTGTTTTCCAGAGTGGTTGCACCAGCTTGCATTCCCACCAACAGTGTAGGAGGGTTCCCCTTTCTCCACATCCCCGCCAACATCTGTCGTTTCCTGACTTGTTCATTTTAGCCATTCTGACTGGTGTGAGGTGGTATCTCATTGAGGTTTTGATTTGGATTTCCCTGATGCCGAGCGATGTTGAGCACTTTTTCATGTGTCTGTTGGCCATTTGGATGTCTTCTTTGGAAAAATGTCTGTTCGTGTCTTCTGCCCATTTCTTGATTGGATTATTTGTTCTTTGGGTGTTGAGTTTGATAAGTTCTTTATAGATTTTGGATACTAGCCCTTTATCTGATGTGTCATTTGCAAATATTTTCTCCCATTCTGTCGGTTGTCTTTTGGTTTTGTGGACTGTTTCTTTTGCTGTGCAAAAGCTTTTTATCTTTTTTTTTTTTTTTAATTTTTTTATTGTTATGTTAATCACCATATATTACATCATTAGTTTTTGATGCAGTGTTCCATGATTCATTGTTTGTTCATAACACCCAGTGCACCATGCAAAACGTGCCCTCCTCAATACCCATCACCAGGCCAACCCATCCCCCCACCCCCCACCCTCTAGAACCCTCAGTTTTTCAGAGTCCATCATCTCTCATGGTTCGTCTCCCCCTCCGACACACTCCCCTTTTCTTCCACTCCTGTTATCTTCTTCTTTTCCTTTTTTCTTAAAATATGTTGCGTTATTTGTTTCAGAAGTACAGATCTGTGATTCAACAGTCTTGCACAAAAAGCTTTTTATCTTGATGAAATCCCACTAGTTCATGTTTGCCCTTGCTTCCCTTGCCTTTGGCGATGTTTCTAGGAAGAAGTTGCCGCAGCTGAGGTCGAAGAGGTTGCTGCCTGTGTTCTCCTTTAGGATTTTGATGGACTCCTGTCTCACATTTAGGTCTTTCAACCATTTGGAGTCTATTTTTGTGTGTGGTGTAAGGAAATGGTCCAGGTTCATTCTTCTGCATGTGGCTGTCCAATTTTCCCAACACCATTTGTTGAAGAGACTGTCTTTTTTCCATTGGACATTCCTTCCTGCTTTGTCAAAGATAAGTTGACCATAGAGTTGAGGGTCCATTTCTGGGCTCTCTGTTCTGTTCCATTGATCTGTGTGTCTGTTTTTGTGCCGGTACCATACTGTCTTGATGATGACAGCTTTGTAATAGAGCTGGAAGTCCGGAATTGTGATGCCGCAAGCTTTGCTTTTCTTTTTCAATATTCCTCTGGCTATTCGGGGTCTCTTCTGGTTCCACACAAATTTTAGGATTCTTTGTTCCATTTCTTTGAAAAAAGTGGATAGTATTTTGATGGGGATTGCACTGAATGTGTAGATTGCTCTAGGTACCAATGACATCTTCACAATGTTGGTTCTCCCAATCCATGAGCATGGAACATTTTTCCATTTCTTTGTGTCTTCTTCAATTTCTTTCCTGAGTATTTTATAGTTTTCTGAGTACAGATCCTTTGCCTCTTTGGTTAAATTGATTCCTAGGTATCTTATGGTTTTGGGTGCAATTGTAAATGGGATAGACTCCTTGATTTGTCTCTCTTCTGTCTTGTTGTTTGTGTATAGGAATGCCACTGATTTCTATGCATTGATTTTATATCCTGCTACTTTACTGAATTCCTGTATGAGTTCTAGCAGTTTGGGGATGGAGTCTTTTGGGTTTTCCACATACAGTATCATATCATCTGCAAAGAGTGAGAGTTTGACTTCCTCTTTGCCATATGGATGCCTTTGATTTCTTTTTGTTGTCTGGTTGCTGTGGCTAGGACTTCTAATACTATGTTGAATAGCAGTGGTGAGAGTGGACATCCCTGCCGCGTTCCTGACCTTAGGGGGAAAGCTCTCAGCTCTTCCCCATTGAGAATGATATTGGCTGTAGGTTTTTCATAGATGGCTTTTATGATATTGAGGTATGTACCCTCTATCCCTATACTCTGAAGAGTTTTGATCAAGAAAGGATGCTGTACTTTGTCAAATGCTTGTTCTGCATCTA
The DNA here is from genome assembly GCF_003265705.2 of Callorhinus ursinus. Lineage (NCBI taxonomy): Eukaryota > Metazoa > Chordata > Mammalia > Carnivora > Otariidae > Callorhinus > Callorhinus ursinus. Next base: position 2,156,435 of record NW_027397110.1, on the reverse strand, counting down.
TTGAGAGGATCATATGATTCTTGTTCTTTCTTTTGTTAATGTATTGTATCACGTTGATTGATTTGCAGATGTTGAACTAGCCTTGCAGCCCAGGGATAAATCCCACTTGGTCGTGGTGAATAATCCTTTTAATGTACTGTTGGACCCTATTGGCTAGTATTTTGGTGAGAATTTTTGCATCCATGTTCATCAAGGATATTGGTCTGTAGTTCTCCTTTTTGATGGGGTCTTTGTCTGGTTTTGGGATCAAGGTAATGCTGGCCTCATAAAACGAGTTTGGAAGTTTTCCTTCCATTTCTATTTTTCGGAACAGTTTCAGGAGAATAGGTATTAATTCTTCTTTAAATGTCTGATAGAATTCCCCTGGGAAGCCGTCTGGCCCTGGGCTTTTGTTTCTTGGGAGATTTTTGATGACTGCTTCAATTTCCTTAGTGGTGATAGGTCTGTTCAGGTTTTCTATTTCTTCCTGGTTTAATTTTGGTAGTTGATACATCTCTAGGAATGCACCCATTTCTTCTAGGTTATCTAATTTGCTGGCATAGAGTTGCTCATAATATGTTCTTATAATTGTTTGTATTTCTTTGGTGTTGGTTGTGATCTCTCCTCTTTCATTCATGATCTTGTTGATTTGAGTCATTTCTCTTTTCTTTTTGATAAGTCTGGCCAGGGGTTTATCAATCTTGTTAATTCTTTCAAAGAACCAGCTCCTAGTTTCGTTGATCTGTTCTACTGTTCTTTTGGTTTCTAGTTCATTGATTTCTGCTCTGATCTTTATGATTTCTCTTCTCCTGCTGGGTTTAGGCTTTATTTGCTGTTCTTTGTCCAGCTCCTTTAGGTGTAGGGTTAGGTTGTTTATTTGAGACCTTTCTTGTTTCTTGAGAAAGGCTTGTATTGCTATATACTTTCCTCTCAGGACTGCCTTTGCTGTATCCCAACATTAGAATAATTGGGATCCCAGAAGAAGAAGAAAGAGAGAGAGGGGCAGAAGGTATATTGGAGCAAATAATAGCAGAGAACTTCCCTAATGTGAGGAAGGAAACAGGCATCAAAATCCAGGAGGCACAGAGAACCCCTTTCAAAATCAATAATAATAGGTCAACACCCCAACATCTAATAGTAAAACTTATGAGTCTCAGAGACAAAGAGAAAATCTTGAAAGCAGCTCAGGAGAAGAGATATGTAACCTACAATGGTAGAAATATTAGACTGGCAACGGACCTATCCACAGAGACCTGGGAGGCCAGAAAGGACTGGCATGATATCTTCAGAGCACTAAACGAGAAAAATATGCAGAGTGATGTCCCTCCCACTGAGAAAGCTTGAAAATGCAATTAAAAAAACATCTTGGAAGGTGTTCGAGAGACAGATCTGAGGGGCCCAGGTCCCAGAGAGAAAGAAAGTTTAGACAAGTAAAACTAACACTTAGGATGATTTTCCCCAAGGCATTTGCCCAGTGTGCTGTCACACTGTGTTGGCAAACAGAGCCGGGTATTGAGGACACGCCCAGAGGGAAAGACCCTGCTAGACACCCCAGGCTGTCAGCTGACCTTGAAGGATTATCACATAACACTGAAGAAAACAGGGGTAGCCTTGGTGAAGAAAAGCTTGAACTGTAGCCTCCAATCAGGCCAGAGCCTGATTTAACTGACGTGTTCTGCCTCCACTCACATTGCTTGTGAGGTAGGATAACGTGAAACTTTTCGGAGGAAGGTACCATTATATGGAATCTCTAAAATTTTCACAGGCATGGCTGGAGCCAATTTAAAAACCAGTAGGCATATCAGAACATAAAAGCTAGAGATAAAACTGTCAAAAGAATCAGACCCATGGGTGACCCACATGTTGGAGGTATCAGATGGATTTCAAGTAACAAAGGAGATAATGAAAAAACACAAAGTGTCAAGAATATACATGATAATGTGTTGCAGGAAGAGTCAGTACACCCAAATTCTTGTTTCAACCTTGTTTTCCATGAGTCTTATGAAAGTGGGCAGTTTAGTTACCCTCCAAAAGCTTCAGTTACTTACCAGTAAACTATGGACAACAGCCTTTCACCTACCAAAGGGGGTGGGGATGAAAGGAGATCATGGAGAATTGCACTCTCCAAACATAAGTTACTGCTGGTGTTGTGACCTGGGGGCCTCCAGGCATCTTTGGGCTCACGCATGATTCACTAGCTCCTGCTTTTAAGTAATAGCAGATGTTCACTTAGGGCATCCCTATCATGACTGTTCAGGCTTGTTACACGCTTGTCTAGTTTACACGATGAGCACTTAATAAAAGTTTATAAATTAACTGATTTTGATATAGGAACTTCTACTTTCTTATATGAGTTCAGGCTTCCTCTTTTTGGTTCTAGAATTTTATTTTTATGTTTATATACTCATTTATTTATTCTGAATGGATGTCTATATCCAAATGCATGTTGGTAATAAATAAAAAAAATTTTAATAATTCTGAAACTGTTTTTAAAGATTCCCCTTTTTTTAAAAAATATTTTATTTATTTATTTGACAGAGAGAGAGACAGCAAGAGAGGGAACACAAGCATGGGGAGTGGGAGAGGGAGAAGCAGGCTCCAGAGCCCAATGCGGGGCTCGATCCCAGGACCCTGGGATCATAACCTGAGCCGAAGGCAGTCGCCCAACGACTGAGCCACCCAACGACTGAGCCACCCAGGTGCCCCATAAAGATTCCCTTTTTTGATTGATAACTACTCATTCCAGAAAGAGTTATGAAATGAGTGGATGAGGGTTTTGTTATATGTCAAAAGAAACACCTGAAAGCCTCAGGTTAAGCTAAATGTTCAGAATCTGACTCTGGCCTCTGGTAGATTTACATTCAAAATAGATTCCCTATTTTTATGCATTGCCCAAAGCTTCTATGGTAATTCCTTTTTTTTCTAAAGAGTTAAGCAATGAAATGTAAATTGATATACTAGTATACCAACTCTGGATTTATTTTTTTTTAATTTTTGTTTTTTTTTATTTAAATTCAATTAGCGAACATATAGTACATCATTAGTTTTTGTTGTAATGTTCAATGATTCATTAGTTGCTTATAACACCCAGTGCTCATCACATCGCGTGCCCTCCTTAATACCCATCACCCAGTTACCCCATCCCCCCACCCACCTCCCTTTCTGCCACTTTCAGTTTGTTTCCCAGAGTCCAGAGTCTCTCATGTTTTTTCTCCTCTCTGATTTCTTCCCATTCAGTTTTTCCTCCCTTCCCCTGTGGTCCTCTGTGCTATTTCTTATATTCCACAAAAGAGTGAAATCATATGATAATCGTCTTTCTCTGACTGACTTATTTCACTTAGCATAATACCCTCCAGTTCCATCCATTTAGAGAGAAAGCAGAATTTAGTTGCAAATTTTAGAGAATTTTGGGAAGTAAATAAACCCTAAATCTAATATTTTTTTTCTCCTGTTGAATATACACTAATTATTTTTGTACTAGAAAAGCACAGGTACTTCTATTTTATTCTGTTGTAGTTAGTCTTCATGTTACTACTACTAATATTTTACTTACAGGAAGATTTCTAGTTTATAGTCCCCTGGCAGGATGTTCGAGGATGGTGAGTTCAGAGATCACCTGTATGGCACCAGTGGATGCTGTTCAAGCAAGTTCTTGATGAAAGAAGGGTCTGTGTTATGAACATAGAGCCTCAGATGAGTCTGTGGGGGAGGCACCAAGCCCTGAGTGGAGGATCTTTTGGGATGTCTCACCCAGGGAGGAAAGGAAATGCATATATATGAGTAAGAGGGGTGACTTTAGTGATTATACTATTGATTTTAGCTCAGGTCATGATCTCAGGGTCATGCTTGGGATTTTGTCTCTCCCTCTGCCCCTCCCCTCCACTTGCATGTACGGGTACTCTCTCTCTCTCAAAAAAGAAAAAAAAAAGAGAGAGAGAGAGAGAAGCTCCCATGATACTTTTGTGCTCCATCCTCCTCCAGGAGGATATCACAGCCCAGAGTGTGTGATCCTCTGGCCTAGGATTGGAATGAGACAATCTACCTAGAGCATAGCTGAACCTCACATCTGCCTGGAGCTGAGCTCCCAGGATCTGAGCTTTTAGTATGAAATAAACATGTGCTGTTTCAAGTTGCTGAGATATTGGGGGGATATTTGTTAAGCAACATTATTACAACAAAAGTTGCATAATGCAGGTAGATTAAACAAAAATTAGCATTGATGAGATTGGATAGTTGGAAGGGATAATCTTCACTTAACAGTGTGCCCCAAGTTTACATGTACATTAAATATGCAACATGCTTAAAGTAAACAAAACTATAAATAAAATATGGGTGCAAATGGTCAACTGACATCAGAACAGGTAAGAACCTTATAGGAATAAATTAATCAAAGAATTCACCCCAAAAAATTCAAATAGATTTGACTATATCAAATACTTAAACTTCTGTAGATCATAAAAAAAATCAGTGAAATTACAATTCATGAATTGTGGAGAAAATATCTATGAAATGATTATCATTTGATCCATACCTTTCAGATGGAAAAATGAGGATTGTGTGGTGAAGTGACTTGCAGAAGTGTGTGCACAGGGTGGATAGACCTGAAACTAAAGCCCACCAGGGGACCCCAGATACTGGCTGGCAGTGTGATGATGAGGTGCCTACTACCTAGAGACTGGTCTCCTCCCTCTGGCTTTTTGGGTCCAGCACAATTTCACCTAAGTTCCCAATGGATTAGGCACTTTCTTTTGTCAAGGAGTCTGAGTTGCCATGTATTAAATTCCCCATACACAATTGACTGCCCAGTGTAAATTATATCTTTCAGAAATGTTATTCAGCTGAATAGTGAGAAGCTACTCCTAGGATGGAAGATACGAAGATTTGTTATTATAGACAAACAGAGATTGAAAAACAAAAGCTTGTGAAATTAAGTTTGAGCCTTCGGTTGTTTAAGCACAGCAAGGACCGTTCTGGACATCTCATTTATGGTCTCATCCCCATTCCACTTTCAACAGAGTCTAAAGAACCAACAGCAAGTACACACTTAGTTACCTCTGACTTGAACGAAACAGAATGTTCTGAACAATGAACCTGGGGGACATATCCGTGGACTATTTGAGAACCTTTCATACTGTGGTTGATGACTTTGGAGAACATGATGTAGCCAGCACTGCTCCACTTCGTTTAGATCAGGCCAGAGGCTTTCTCCCATAGGGTTCAAGCATGTGATCCTGGCCCCCCACCATCCGATGAGGGCCCTGGCCCATTTACACTTCTATCTAAGGCAGATGACACATGGGCCAAGGCACGCGGGGTTCCGTGAGATGAAGGGAATGAGAAGGGGAGGCAGACAGACTGTAGGGTGGCCCGAGTTCCCACTTCCTGACAATCATGCCTTTGTACCATCCTCTCTGCTCAAGTGTGGGTGGGATCTCCTGGTGTCACCAGCAGTGGGACAGGGCAAGGGTGATGGGATGTCACTCCCACACTTTACACATGACTTCATTTTGCTCTCTCTAGACACTCTCTCCAGATACTCCCTTCACTGGTGTGGTGATCTTTGTGGCCATGCTGGGAAAGCCTGTGTGGTAGGAGCTGTGGGTGGCCTCCAGCGGCCGAGAGTGGTCTCCAGCTTACAGTCAGCAAGGGTCCAAGGCCCTCAGTTCTGCTGTTGTACGAAAACAAGTCCTCCAACCATCAAGGGGGCTGGAAACAGACTGCTCAGTATTTGATCCTCCAGATGAGACCCCAGACCTGGCCAATACATTGACTGCAGCATTTTGAGACCCTCAGTAGAACACCTACTTAGGTCACACCAGACTCCTGATCCTTGGAAACTGCGAAATAGTACGTGCTGTCTTAAGCCACTAAGTGTGGGGTACTTGATTCCACAACAATGGATAGCTATTACCAAGGGGAGAAAAGCAGGATACACAGCCAGCGAGGGAGGCAAGGGTGGGCCTGGTGAACCAAAGGGCCTTCCCGGCAGTGCTCACGAATTGGTTTTGAGTGAACATGGAGTGGTGGTTTATTTTATGTGTCAGCGTGGATTTGGGATGCCAGATATGTGGTTAAACATTTCTTCTGAATGTGTCTGCATGTTTCCAGAAGAGATTAGCATGAAAATTGGCGGATGAATAAATCAGATTGCCCTCCCCACTGTGGACCAGTCTTATCCAATCCATCAAGGGCCTGAAAAGAACAAAAAAGGAAAGGAAAGGAGGATTTGTGCTCTTTTCTGACAGCTTGAACTGAGATACCCATCTTCTGACTTTGGTGTGCTGCCCCAAGCCTTCGAGCTGCACCACTGGCCCTCCCGTGTTTCCAGGTGTGGATGGCAAATCTTGGTGCTTCTCAGCCTCTAATACTGCTTGAACCAAGTCCTCATGATAAATCTCCTTCTAGATATCTCTCTCTATCTTATTGGTTCTGTTTCAGGTTCTCTGGAGAACCCAGACTCCTATAGGATCTGCTACCAAGAATCATTCTAGAGGAATGGAATTTTAAGGATGATTTTTTTTTTTTAATTCTGTGGTTTCTGGAATTGGCTCTGTAATCTGATTGATTTAAAGATGGGGAATGACCCTATTTCCAGGAGTAAAGAGAGTTCTGGTAGTCTGTGGTGTGGACTAGCAATAGAGAAATGCCAGATGACTACACCGGGTACTCCTAATCCACTACGTACAAGAAGCCAGAAGCTAGGTGCCCCATATATTTTTCAAATATTTTTGGAAAACTAATGAGTATAATGACCTTGGTCAATTGCTCCTAGTGTTGCTAGGAAACACAGGGAAACAAAAGGAGGAGCTCAGGGATTTGATTTCCCAGCTCAGGCACAAGGTGAAGCAACTGGAAACTTCTCTGTGTGTGTCCTGAAGGAGACCTTTCTCTGCTGTATGAGCCAATGTAGGGTTTTGTGCAGAGGGTGAAATGATCTGATTTCTAATTGTTAAAAAGACTGCTGGTCTGCCCAGAAAGGACCATAGGAAACCAGGTCAGAGCGCCCAGCAGTGGTTCAGGTAGGGGCTGTGGTGGCTGGACTGAGGCACTACAGGCTGAGTTACAGGTGGAAGAAATTCTGGGAGTCTGGATCCATCATGAAGAGGGAGTTGACAGTACTTGTCCATGGGTTGGTCTTGGGGTGTGAAAGAAAGCAGTTATGGATGATTCAGGGTTTCAATGTGAGCCACTGCATGGGGAGGATGCATCTGCCTCTTACCACTGTGGTGAAGTCATTTGGGGGAAATGGGTCAAGAACCCTGTGTTGGCCATAGTGAGTCTGCAATGGCTGTATGTCATCCCAGCGGAGATCACAGCTCAGTGGACCCACTGTCATATAAGCCCAGGGTTGCAGAGGAGTCTGGGCTGGAGACATGACTGTGGATCCCCTGAGCAGAGGTGATATCTAAAGGCACGAGAGAAGTGTGAGTGTGAGCGTGAAAGTCAGGTCAGAGCTTCTAGGATGACCTCAGAAAAGGTGGAATGTGCCCAACCACAAAGCTGAGTTGGAGAAGAAGTCCTCCTGCACATTCCATTGGTCATGGCGGGTCTCTGTCTCTGGGGGTGACTAGAAGGGTGTCTCCATGCACTTCCATCTTTGAAAATCCCAGCCTTGGTTTTATGTACCAGATATGGCCCCTCTCCCCATGGCAACCTTCTTGCTGGGAGGAAGATTTTGGGGCGGGGGGGCAGCCAGAAGCTCAGAGATTGTCGATAAAGGGAGGGATATCACTCTTAGGCAGATGGAGGGAAAGCAAAGAGAAAAGATGCTCTTGTTACCAAGTGCTTTGCATAGCCTTCCATCTGAGGAGACATGTGTCTTTAAATCCCCATCTTCAAATCAGTCACTGGCTGCCAGCATGCTTCCGTACGCAGTCAGTTACCGTGAGATGCGTCTGAAAATAGGCTGTGCTGACCAATCATGACTCTTAGATAAGATTTAGGACTGTCTCGGGCCACACCTGTTAGGCTGAACTGGGGCAGATCCTCGGTGATGGATTTCTAGCCAAATGAGAGACAACTGCCCAGGAACAGGGAGAATGCACCTCCTCGGGTGGGGACTTGGTGCTCCCCCCCAAGGTGGCTCCTGTTAGTCTTCATGCTCTGTCATAGTTACCAGACGGGCTTGTGCCCAGTCAGCTGCAAGGTCAGCAGGCAGCACCAGAGGGCAGACCCCCACCGAGTCCAGCTGGGTGGGCTTGTTAGCCAAGCAAGGGGCTGTCCCCGGCCTCATCCTGTCCTGGGCTATGCTGGGGCTGTGGGGTGACTCACTCCTTCCAACAAGAGAAGAATTGGCAGGTCAGGGTGGCAAACCCCATGCACCTCGCTGACCGGGACAAGAGACTTAGACCTTTGCCAACCCGAAGATGTGTCCAGTCTTGGATGATTTTGGCTACACTCACTTATGCATGCACTTCTGTTTGGCTGTGGGTGGCTGGAGGCTGCACAGTTTAGGGTGGACGTGGTTGGTGTGTGCAAGAGACTTAGACCTTTGCCAACCCAAAGTCTAAAGGAGGCTAGGCTGGGACTGGCAAAGCCTCTGCAGGAAGCCATTGTCCACCCTGTCGGTCACCAGGCCATGGACATCCTCTTGTGGGTGTTCCTTGTGCCAGCACCGGGCTGGGCCTTGCCAAGGGCAGGTGGGCCAGAGCCATCTCCTCACCACACTGGAGTTCAGCACCAAGTGAGTGGCCCCGTCAGCTCAGCCCTGACTTCTGCACTTCTCTATCAGTGCTCCGTGGGGGTCTTCCTCCAGCAGCTGTTGGATGGATCTCTCTAAGTGCAGTGCAAATCACATCCCCACTTCCATAGGGGCAGGGGTAGGGGTGGGGGCTCTGAGCCCCATGCCTTCTCCGTGACCAGGCCCCATTCCACACCTGCTTGCCTCCACATGCTCAGTGTGCCCATCCCCACCTTCCTCTCCAAGCTCACATTCCAAACACCTGGCTCCCTGAGTGAATCTGCTTTCTCTTGCCTTCCTTCCTTCCTGAGGGGCCCTATCTCTGAGCCTTAGTTTTCTTTTCTCACTACTGGGGATGATGGTGATTACCTTCCAGGCTTCTCTATGGTGTGGATTAGAAATGGTAGCCGTGGATGCGGTCTAGCCTGGTGCTCAAAGAGAGTCATCCTAGCCTGCTGAACCTCCCTTTCTGCTGTATCTGGCTGCTTCCTCATTTGTCCTTTAGAACTTGGCTTAAATGACTCCTCATACAGGAAGCTCCCCTGATTTCATGGGGCAGACATAGAAGCCTCCCTTAGCTGCTATGCTTACTCTCACCGAGTCCTTGTTCTTTTATTAGCATGTCTAACTTCTCACTGAGGGTAGTTTGAGAGCAGGGAAGATTCCTTTTGACACTTTGTGCAGCACACAGATCAGTTACAAAATTTGTTTGTTGAATGAATGAAAGAAACACGGCTAGCTCTCTCCGATCTTGTAGGAGGCTCGCTGGCTCACCTGTCCCCTGTGGCATGACTTCTGAGGGTTTATCCCCAACTCTGGATGTAGAGCACAGTTCCCTGGCCCTGGGGTGTACCTGATTCCTACTGTAACAAACGTGCTAGTCACTGGTTGATCCATCAGGGGCTGGGGACTTAATTTATCAGAAGACTTTCTTTTAGAGTGAGACTATTTGAGGTGACAGAATTGACTTTTTGTATCCTGTTTGGGTGTTTCCTTCACTCATTCAGCAAACATCTACCGAACATAAAATATGGGTCTGTATGGTGTCCAGCACCGAGGGGGTGTCCAGTGAATTCTGACAGTCCAACTCATTCCTGCATCCCTAATTTTCCTCTTTTTACTTCCTTTGTCAATATTATGTCATTTAGCTATTGTTGTATAACAAACCACCCCAAAATGCTCAACAAACAGCCATTTATTATTTCTCACAAGTCTGTGGCTCAGCTGAGTGGCTCTTTGATGTGTCCGGTCTTGGATGATTTTGGCTACCCTCACTTATGCATGCACCTGTGCTTGGCTGTGGGTGGCCGGAGGCTGCACGGTTTAGGGTGGACGTGGGTGGTGTGTGCAAACTCTGTCCTGCAGGGCCTCCTCCCCAGCAGGCTAGTCTACACCCGTCCTCCAGATTCTGGGACACGCAGAGGAAGTGCACATGACCTCTGGAGGCCTGGACTGGGGACTGACCAGGTTTGCAGCCAGCACCATCTAATCAAGAAGATCAGCAGATTCAAGAAGACTCCACTGCTTAAGGAGAGGGTCTGAGGGTCTGCACGGTCATACTGTAAGGGGAATGGAAAAGAGAGGGGTGGAGAACAGGGACCGGGTTTCAGTGAGTCTGCCGCCATTATGATTTACCGCTGACCGAGTTTATACTCTGTGCAGACGGCCCTTCTTTCACTTTCTCGAGTCCTCCCATTGTCACCCACCAAGCTACGCTTTCATTAGGGACAAAGCCTATGTCTTTCTTAACAGACTGTGAAGAGCTGCATGGTACAGGTCATGCACAAAGTGTGCTCCTTCTCAGGTGCATGCCCTGGCTCATGGTGCCTCCCACCCCCATCACATGCTTCTGGAATGCCCTTCCCACATATATGAACACAATTGTTAAACTTTTCAGTCCTTATCAAAGGAAGTAAAGATGGAGCTCCTGGTTCCCACGTGCACTGGCTAAGATATCCCTCCCTCCTCTGTGTCCACACCTCCATCAGCCGAATGAAGTGAGCACTGCATCACTGAGTGCATTTCTGGTGAACCCTCATCCCTTGCTTTGTCCCAAACACCAATGACCTCACCCTCCCTCCTGCCTTCAGGCCTCCAGAACTGACTTGCCCGGGTTCTTTACCCTTGTTTTCCTTACTCAGCATGAGACCCTGTAAGGCTCTATCATCCGCTTGGCTGATTCGATCCCACTGCTCTGTATTTTCCTGAAACACATCCTCCTGCCCCTGGATTCTACTTACAGGAATCAGCCATTCCCTCACACCCTAAGCTCCTCTCTGAATACTGCTCAGAGCTGGCTCCTGTCTGCAAGGCCTGCCCGGCTTTCACTTGGTGTCTCCTCACTGCCCTCCCCTACATGCCTCTCTCCATCTCTCCTCTTCTGCAAACCACCAGGGACATTCCTGCCCCTGGGCCTTTGGACTTGCAGCTCCTCTGCTGGGAGAGAGCCCTGCCCTCTTTTTCCGTGAGGATTCCCTCACCTTCGTGCCTTTTTTGGCTTTAAAAACATTGTATATGTAGTTCACACACCACAGAAGTCACCATTTTGAAGTGTGAAATTCAGTGTTCTCTCATACACTCACGAGGTTTTACACGCATCAGCACTACCTACTTCCAGAACGTTTCCATCAGCCCAGAAAGTAACCTCATACTCATCTGCAGTCACTTCCCACCCTACACTCTGCTAACTCCTGGCACCCACCCACCTGCTCCGTCTCCATGGACTTGCCTTCCTTGACATTTCATGCACGTGGGGTCGTTCATGATGTGGCCTCTGTGTCTGTCATTTCACCAAGCTCGCTGTTCCCGGGCTCATCTACGCTGTAGCCTGTGTCCATGCGTCACTCCCTTCTATGGCTGAATGCTGCCCCTGTATGGAGAGACTGCATTTTCTCTGTCTCCTCACCAGTTGATGGGCATTTGGGTTTCTCCTGCTTTTTGGCTATTATGAGTAATGCTGCTATCAGTGTTTGTATGTAAGTCTTTCTGAGAGCATATGTTTTCACTTCTCGGGGGTGTGTGGATATATATAGCAGTGTAATTTCTGGGTCACACGGTAACGTGGTGTTGAACATTTCCAGGAATTCCTAGAGCGGCTGCCCCATTGCATATCCCCAACAAAAATGTACATCTTCGCCAACACGTGTATTTCTTGGTGTGTGTGTGTGTGTGTGTGTGTGTGTGTGTGTGTGTGTGTGAATGGTGGGGGGTGTGAGGTGCCATCTAACTGTGGCTTTGGTGGCCACGCTATGATGCATGAGAAATTTCCCCTAACCCTTCTCCCAGATCGATGATTTCTGCAGAGCACGCGTTACCTTCTTACTTTGTATATCTGCCCACTTGTCTGTCTACACGTGTGTGTATGCACTTCATCTATGTGTGTGTATGTACAACATACACCATGTATGTTGGCTTTTCTCCGGGGCTGTCAGGAGCCTTTTCCCCTGGCACCCTCCTCACCATGTCGTGTTCACCTCCACCTTGACCTTCCCACTCCCAATACTCCCTGTGAATCCATCCTTGCCCCTCTAGCCTGTAAACCGCTGCTTGTCCTTTCCTGCTGCAGCCCAGCCTCCATGACATGGGATCTGAACCCCTGAAGGCAGGGACAGAGGGAGGAGGTCTGGATGTTTGTAGATTTCTGCATCCAGCCCAGCCCACTGTGGATAAAGCATAGGCTGGGGTATAGTGGGAACTTTCATCATACTCAATCTTTAGGATCATGCCGGTGAAGGGTTAACGTGTGCCCACCTGATCTAGGCAGGTGTCCTACAGTGGCAGGTGCGCTGGGCCTGAACTGTGAATGTGTCTTAAAGAATTTATGCCTGGCTGCGGCACCCCTGAGAAAGGTGGGGGCAAACAAGGGGAATGCTGCAGATGGTTGGAGGCTATTAGGGAGAAATTGTAGCCTGACCAAGCTGGGAAGGTGTAGGACTACAAGTGAGGTCTTACCACTAAGGCTTGAGGCCAAAGGTCATCAGTCTTCCAGAATGTTCTGAGCTCAGGCCGCCATGTCCTCGGGCCCCACACAGATTGTCTCACTGACACCATTTTCTTTTCCAACGTGCATGTTACCATAAGGCAGAGGCTCCCATTTCTTTGGGTTTTTAAAAAATTAAATTCATCTCTTGTGATTTATTGATTTTCTTAAAAGAAAAGTAAATCCATTTTTTATTTTTTCCAGCTTATTACCAGACACTTGGGTCTGGGACACACTGAGCAAGAATTCTATTAAAAGTGTTCAAAAATATTTTTGAATCAAAATCAATAAAACTACATGGGTATATTTTTTAATGCTACAAAGGAAAAGATGTAGAAAATTTCATCAAGACATGCTATCTGATGCCAACAGGTACCGGTGCTCAGCCCTGGTTGGAACAGACACTATAAACCACGATGACCGAATAGAAGAACTTAAGAAAAATCATGTAAGTGTCTCTGTTGCAAAAGCAAGCAGACTCAGCTCTGGATCTGGGTCGTTGGAGTAAGCACACTCCTCCTTGACTCTCTGGCTGACTGCATTGTAAAAGCTGCACAGGATATGTGGGGAAACGATTTGAAGATCCTGGAAGGTGAGTAGTAGCAGATGCTTTGGGAAGGACCTCCAAAATTCCATGTGTGGTGAGTAAAGCTTAGCGTTTCTCCCACTCTGGTCTCTTCCAGCTCTTTAATGCATTGGAAACCCAGAAATGAGCAGTTACAGAGAGTTCCAGGAGACACTTTGGTTGTACCTCAAGGACCAGGAAAGAGAACCCAAAACACAAAGAAAATTCAGAAATCCCCCATTTTCTTTCTTATTTTTAAATTTTCCATTCTCTCGTGCCCCAGTCTCTTGACCAGTGACTTAGAGGCAATACTAGCAGCCAGAAACAAACATCCACAGGGACCAGAGCTTTGAGATGGGGGGATCATCCTCCCTGCACAGCAGACCTGATGTCCCAAGTTGGGGAGACCAACCCCACATGCTTCTCTTCCTTCTCTATTCCCGTGTTGCTTGACCATGAATGAGAGTGTGGTTGCAGCCGTGTGCAGCAGAGCAGGTAATTAATGTCTCAGTTTTCTGGCAGAGGAGCTTGGGAAAGTGACCCCATAGGATTGCTTATGAATTCTTGGGCTCAGCACCTCCCTGCACACAAGCTGTGAACACATGGATATCACCCGTTAGAGCATTCCAAACACTCTAAGGACCAAGACCACAGACCAGGCCCTAGATCGGCCAATGAGTAACCATGTGTGGGACAGATGTGAACAGAATTGCTAAGGCTTAGAAAATTGAACTTACCGTGCACCACAGCCAGCCCTGAATATAAGCAGGTCGACTGCCTGCATAAACAAAAACATGACATTCTCCACTGGATGTGAGCAAGACCCAGAGCCTCATAACACAACATTCAAAATGTCCAGGATGTAATCTAAAATTGTTTAGCATGTGAAGAACCAGGAAAATCTCAATTCTTCTGGGAGGAGACAATCAACAGACCAATACTGAGACCATACAGATATTAGGATCACCTGGCAGAGACTTTAAAGCCCCTATTATTAAAATATCCCAGTGAGCAATCACAAACATGTTTGAAATCAATCAAAAATTAGAAAATGGAAATGTAAGTTCTGACAAAAAGCAGATAAAATAAAAAAAAAAAAGATTCACAGAAAGGCTCAATAGCAGAATGGGGGTGACAGGGAAGAGAGTCACTGAACTCAAAGACAGATCAATAGAAACTATCTGAACAAAAGAGAAAAGGATTTTGAAACCTGGACTGACCCTGAGGCTACCTCTGAGACAATAACAAAAGGTTTAAAATTTGTGTCATCAGACTCAAGGAAAGGAGAAAGAGCATGTTGCTGAAAATATATTGATGAAAACTTTTTAAATTCAGAAAAATGCATAAACCGACAGAATCAAGAAGCTCAGCAAACCCCAAAGAGAATAAACTCAAAGAAATAGGAGACATATCACAATCAAACTATAAAAACTAGATACACATAAAATTCTGAAAGCAGCAGAAATACTTATAGTAGATAAGCCATGGGAAAGGTTGGGTTTTCTCATTTGAAACCCTGGAGGCAAGACGGAAGCAGCATCACATTGTTCAAGTGCCAAAAGAAGAGAATTGTCAGCCCAGAATGTGTATTCAGAGAAAATACCTGCAGGAATAAAGACAACATGAAGATGTTCTCAGCAGAAGGAAAATTAGAATATTAGAAATGAGGAAAACACCAGAAACGGTAAATATATGGGTAAAGGTAATAGACTATTTTCTGTTCTGAGTTCTTTAAAATATGTGTTAGTGGAAAGTAAAAAATTGTGTCATTGTCTGGTGAGGTTTTTAATGTGTGTAGTATAATGTTTAAGATGATGATCACGTAAAGAGAGAGAAGTGATAACAGTTCCTCTAGGTAAATCATGAGAAGTGAAGTGTGTACATAGCAATCCTTAGAATAACCAGTTTGAAAAATTAATCTATATTAAGAAAAGTAGTAAAAAACAATAGATAATACTTAAGATGTTTAAATACCACCCCCCCAAGAAAAAGCAGGAAGGTAGAAACAGAAATGAAATGGAGGGAACAAACAGAAAGCAAATAATAAAATGGTAGAACTAAATCTAAATATATCCATTATTATAGTAAGCAAAAATGGTCTGCATATACTATTCAAAGACAGGGTTTGGATAAAACAACAGGAATTACCTATATGCAGCCTCCAAGAAACTCATTTCAAGTAGAATGATCCAAGTAGATTCAAAGGTTAGAAAAAATTATCTATGGGAATGTTAATCAGAAAAGTGGATTTGTTATATTAATATCAAAAATAGACCTCAGGGCAAACAAATCTACCAGGGGTAAAATAGGACATTACATAATTATTAAAAGTTAATTCACCAAGAAAACATAGCAGTCCTAAATGTGTGTGCATGTAACTGAAGAGTTTCAAAATATATGAAGCAAAACCTGAGGGAGCTGAAAGGGGAAAGAAATAAATCCACATAAGAGTTGTGGATTAATTTAACTCTCCTCTGTCAGTAAGATATGGAACCAGCAGATTAAAAACCCAGTGAGGATAGAAGAGGGAACAATACCACAAAGCCACTGCATCTAATTGATGTTTAAGAACACTATACTCAACAAGAAAGAATATACATACTTTCAAGTCCATATGGGACATCAAGGAAGATCATTGTAATACTATCAAGTATGTTTTCTGATCATAATGAAATTCAACTGGAAATCAATAACAGAAACCTAACAAGAGAATCTCCAAACACTTAGAAATTTTACACTTTCAAATAATCATTAGGTCAAAGAGGAAGTCTCCAGGGAAATTAGAAAATACTTTTAACAGAACAACAATGAAAATACAACATATCCATATCATCCCCACTTACGGGAAGTAGCTAAAGCAGTACTGAAACGGAGATTTAAAACATTAAATGTATATGTTAGAAAAGAATGAAGGTCTCAAATGGACAATCTAAGCTTCACCTTAGGAAACAAAATGAAGAGCAAAGTAAACCTACAGCAAGCAAAAGAAACTCATTGTAAAGATAAGAGCAGAAATCAAACTGGAAACAAAACCAATGGAGAAACTCAAAAGCTGGTTCTTTGTATAGATGAATAAAATTGAGAGCCTCTGGCAAGGTTGATAAAAAAAAATAGGAGAGAAGTTAAAATTACCAATTCAGAAGTGGAAGTGTGTTTGTTTGTTTTTTAAAAACAGATCCTGCAGACATCAAAAGGACAAGAAGGAAATACTACAATCAACTTTACACATATAAATTCAAGAAGTTATATGAAATAGACAAAATCCTTAAAAAACACAAGCTACCAAAACTCACCAAGATGAAAATGATGCCCTAAATAGTCCTATCAATGTTAAAGAAATTAGATTTGGGAAAACAGGATTAGGAAGGAAAGATGGTGGAGGAGTAGGGGACCCTATTTCAACTGGTCCCTGGAATTGAGCTGAATATCTACCAGACCACTCTGAGCACACACAAAACCAGCCTGAGATGTAAGAAGATCTGGATCTCTACAAACAGAGTACCGCAGGCGGTTGGTTTCGAGGTACGAAACAGGGAGCCATGATTCTGTGGGCAGATATCGGAGGATAAATGTCAGCGGGAGGGTGCCTGGCCGTGGGGATCCTACACCACCAGTGAGCGACAGCCTCGTGCGCTGGGGACCGGGCACCGGGCACAGAATCGCAGACTGGTAGCAGCGGGGAAAGGACTTTAGGGCAACCCCTGGGGAGGAAACCCGGAGTGGTGGGGTAGCGCTTGCGATCTGGGGGCAGCTGGCGGTTTTAGAAGCACAAAGGGCAGAGACATGCTCCGACCTGGAGGCAGGACTGGGATGCTGTGGAGGGGTGCACAACCCAGGACGCTGCAGTTTATAGCAGCACAGACAGAAATGGAGACGGTGTGGCCTGGAGAACTCACTGAGGAACAGACTGCGGTCTCTCTGCTCTGAGGCAGAGGGCTGGAAACGGTCTCTTCTGCTCCGACTCATGGAAGAGACACGGAAAGCCGCCAGGGAAAGCTGTCAGAGAACAAAAGCCCCCAAAACTGATCCCCACTGAGCCCATCCCCCGCTACAGGGGGGCAGGGCAACTTTGCCCAAACAGGGTTGCCTGAGTAACAGCACGGCAGGCCCCTCCCCCAAAAGACAGGCTGGGAAAACAAGAAGCCAGCAACCCTAAGGTCCCAGGAAAACAGGTGCATCTTGCTTGGGTTCTGGTCAATAATTTGGACTCTATACATTCCCTCAAACACCCATTAACAGTGACTAGGAGGAGGAGCCCCCAAAATGGAAAAGACTCAGAGATCATGACTTATGAGGCAGATTTACAAATGGATGCAGATAAAACCAAGATGTTGGAGATGGAATTCAGGCTAGCAATTGTGAAGACAATGGCTAGAATGGAGAAATCAATTAATGGCAACCTAGAGTCTCTAAGGGCAGAAATGAAAGCTGAATTGGCAGAACTTAAAAATGCTATCAATGAGATCCAATCCAATCTAGATAATCTAACAGCTAGGGTAACTGAGGCAGAAGAATGAATAAGTGACCTGGAAGACAATACAATAGATAAAAAGGGAAAAGAGGAGGCCAGGGAAAAACAACTCAGAATCCATGAAAATAGAATCAGAGAAGTAAGTGACACCATGAAACGTTCCAATGTCAGAATAATTGGAATCCCGGAGGGAGTGGGGAGAGAGAGGACTAGAAGATGTCTTTGAGCAAATCGTAGCTGAGAACTTCCCTAATATGGGGAATGAAACAAACATTTGCGTCCTAGAGGCAGAGAGGACCCCTCCCAAGATCAAGGAAAACAGGCCAACACCCCGGCATGTAATAGTAAAACTTGCAAATCTTAGAACCAAGGAAACCATCTTAAGGGCAGTTAGGGGGAAGAGATTCCTTACGTACAGAGGGAGGAACATCAGAATAACGTCAGACCTATCCACAGAGACCTGGCAAGCCAGAAAGGCCTGGCAAGACATATTCAGGGTACTAAAGGAGAAGAACATGCAGCCAAGAATACTTTATCCGGCAAGGCTTTCATTTAGAATGGATGGAGAGATGCAGATCTTCCACGACCGGCAGAAACTGAAAGAATATGTGACCACTAAGCCGGCCCTGCAAGAAATATTAAGGGGGTTCTATAAAAGGGGAAAGACCCCAAGAGTGATACACAACAGAAATTTATAGGGACAATCTATAAAAACAACATCTTCACAGGCAACATGATGACAATTAATTCATATCTTTCAATAATCACTCTCAACATGAATGGCCTAAATGCCCCCATAAAATGGCACAGGGTTGCAGATTGGATAAAAAACAGGACCCATCCATATGCTGCCTACAAGAGACTCATTTTGAACCTAAAGATACATCCAGACTGAAAGTGAAAGGATGGAGATCCATCTTCCATGCCAGTGGACCTCAAAAGAAAGCTGGGGTAGCAATTCTTTTATCAGACAAATTAGATTTTAAACTGAAGTCTGTAATTAGAGACATAGAAGGACACTATATCATTCTTAAAGGGTCTATCCAACAAGAAGATCTAACAATTGTAAAAAGCTATGCCCCCAACATGGGAGCAGCCATCTACATAAGCCAACTGTTAACCAAAATAAAGAGTCATATTGATAACAATACGTTAATTGTAGACCTCAATACTCCACTCTCAGGAATGGACAGATCATCTAAGCAGAAAATCAACAAGGAAACAAGCGCTTTGAATGATATATTGGACCAGATGGACCTCATAGATATTTACAGAACATTCCAACCTAAAACAACAGAATACTCATTCTTCTCGAGCGCACATGGAACTTTCTCCAGAATAGACCACATATTGGGTCACAAATCAGGTCTCAACTGATACCAAAAAATTGAGATTATTCCCTACATGTTCTCAGACCACAATGCTTTAAAACTGGAACTCAATCACAAGAAAAAATTTGGCAGAAATTCAAACACTTGGAAGCTAAAGACCACTCTGCTCAAGAATGTTTGGGTCAACCAGGAAATCAAAGAACTTAAACAATTCATGGAAATCAATGAGAATGAAAACACATTAGTCCAAAACCTATGGGATACTGCAAAGGCATTCCTAAGGGGGAAATACATAGCCATCCAAGCCTCACTCAAAAAATAGAAAAATCCCGAATTCACCAACTAACTCTACACCTTAAAGAACTAGAGATAAAGCAACAAACCGTGCCTAAGCCACGCATTAGAAGAGAAATAATTAAAATTAAAGCAGAGATTAATGAATTAGAAACCAGAAACAGAATAGATCAGAACAACAAAACTAGAAGTTGGTTCTTTGAAAGAATTAATAAGATCAATAAACCACTGGCCAGACTTATCCAAAAGAAAAGAGAAAGGACCCAAATTAATAAAATTATTAATGAAAAGGGAGAGATCACGACTAACACCAAGGAAATAGAAACAATTATTAGAAATTATTATCAACAATTATATGCCAATAAACTGAGTAATCTGGATGAAATGGAGGCCTTCCTGGAAACCTATAAACTGCCAAGACTGAAACAGGAAGAAATTGACAACCTGAATAGACCACTAACCAGTAACGAGATTGAAGCAGTGATCAAAAACCTCCCAAAAAACAAGAGTCCAGGGCTGATGGATTCCCTGGGGAATTCTACCAAACATTCAAAGAAGAAATAATACCTATTCTACTGAAGCTGTTTCAAAAAATAGAAACAGAAGGAAAACTTCCAAACTCATTCTATGAGGCCAGCATTACCTTAATCCCCAAACCAGACAAAGACTCCATCAAAAAGGAGAATTTCAGACCGATATCCCTGATGAATATGGATTCCAAAATCCTCAACAAGATCCTAGCTAATAGAATCCAACAATACATTAAAGCATCATCCACCATGACCAAGTGGGATTTATCCCCGGGATGCAAGGGTGGTTCAACACTCACAAATCAATCAATGTGATAGAACACATTAATAAGAGGAGGGAGAAGAACCATATGGTCCTTTCAGTTGATGCAGAAAAAGCATTTGACAAAATACAACATCCTTTCCTGATTAAAACTCTTCAGAGTATAGGGATAGACGGAACATTCCTCAAGTTCATAAAATCCATCTATGAAAAACCCACAGTGAATATCATCCTCAATGGGGAAAAGCTGAGAGCCTTTCCCTTAAGATCAGGAACACGTCAAGGATGCCCACTCTCGCCACTATTGTTCAACATAGTACTAGAAGTCCTAGCAACAGAAATCAGACAACAAAAAGAAATAAAAGGTATTCAAACTGGCAAAGAAGAAGTCAAACTCTCTCTTTTCACAGATGACATGATACTTTATGTGGAAAACCCAAAAGACTCCACCCCCTAATTACTAGACCTCATACAGCAATTCAATAATGTGGCAGGATACTAAATCAATGCACAGAAATCAGTTGTTTTTTTATACACTAACAACGCAACTGTAGAAAGATAAATTAGAGAAATGATTCCATTTACAATAGCACCAAAAACCATAAGATATCTCAGAATAAACCTAACCAAAGAGGTAAAGGATCTATACTCTAGGAACTACAGAACAATCATGAAAGAAATTGAAGAAGACACAAAAAAGATGGAAAAATATTCCATGTTCATGGATCGGAAGAATAAACATTGTTAAAATGTCTATGCTACCCAGAGCAGTCTATACCTTCAATGCCAGCCCGATCAAAATTCCAATGACATTTTTCAAAGTGCTGGAACAAACAATCCTAAAATTTGTATGAAATCAGAAAAGACCCCGAATCACCAAGGAAATGTTGAAAAAGAAAAACAAAGCTGGGGGCATCACGTTGCCCAATTTCAAGCTATATTACAAAGCTGTGATCACCAAGACAGCATGGTACTGGCACAAAAACAGACATATAGACCAATGGAAGACAATAGAGAGCCCAGATATGTATCCTCAACTCTATGGTCAAATAATCTTTGACAAAGCAGGAAAAAACATGCAATGGAAAAAAGACAGTCTCTTCAATAAATGGTGCTGGGAAAATTGGACAGCCACATGCAGAAGAATGAACCTCAACCATTCTCTAACACCATTCACGAAGATAAACTCAAAGTGGATGAAAGACCTCAATATGAGACAGGAATCCATCAAATCCTAGAGGAGAACATAGGCAGTAACCTCTTTGACATCGTCCACAGCAACTTCTTTCAAGATACATTTCCAAAAGCTAGTGAAACAAAAGCAAAAATGAACTTTTGGGACTTCATCAAGATAAAAAGCTTCTGCACAGCAAAGGAAACAGTTAACAAAACAAAGAGGCAACCCACAGAATGGGAGAAGGTATTTGCAAATGACACTACAGCTAAAGGGCTGGTATCCAAGATCTATAAAGAACTCAAACTCAACACCCAAAAAACAAATAATCCAGTCAAAAAGTGGGCAGAAGACATGAAAAGACACCTCTCTTAAGAAGACATACAAATCGTTAACAGACACGTGAAAAAATGTTCATCATCATTAGCCATCAGGGAAATTCAAATCAAAACCACATTGAGATACCACCTTACACCAGTTAAAATGGCAAAAATGGACAGGGAAAGAAACAACAAATTTTGGAGAGGGTGTGGAGAAAGCGGAACCCTCCTACACTGTTGGTGGGAATGCCAGTTGGTACAGCCACTTTGGAAAACAGTGTGGAGGTTACTCAAAAATTTAAAAATAGAGCTACCGTATGACCCAGCAACTGAACTCCTGGGTATTTACCCCAAAGACACAGATGTAGTGAAAAGAAGGGCCATATGCACCCCAATGTTCATAGCAGCAATGTCACAATAGCCAAACTGTGGAAAGAGCCGGGATGCCCTTCAACAGATGAATGGATAAAGAAGTTGTGGTCCATAGATACAATGGAATATGACTCAGCCATCAGAAAGGATGAATACCCAACTTTTACATCAACATGGTTGGGGCTGGAGGAGATTATGTTAAGTGAAATAAGTCAAGCAGAGAAAGTCAATTATCATATGGTTTCACTTATTTGGGGAACATAATGAATACATGGAGGACATTAGGAGAAGGAAGGGAAAAGGGGGGGAATTGGAGGGAGTGATGAACCATGAGAGACTATGGACTCAGAGAAAGACAGGGTTCTAGAGGGGAGGGGAGGGGGGGATTGGTTAACCCAGTGATGGGTATTAAGGAGGGCACGTACTGCATGGAGCACCGGGTGTTATATGAAAACAATGGATTGTGGAACACCACATCAAAAACTAATGATGTATTGTATGGCGACTAATATAACATAATAAAATTTAAAAAAATAAAGTGGATGGAAAAAAAGGAAATTAGATTTGTAGTTATAATTTTCTGATCAATGACTATCCAAGCCCAGATTACTTCCCTGGTAAATTCTACCAAATATTTAAAATAGAAATAGTGCCAACGCTACACAATGTCCTGAGGAGACAGAAATACTTTGTACCTCATTTTATGAGGTAAGCATCATCCTGACACCTAACCCAGACAGAAACAGGACACAAAAAGACATTGACAGACTGATATTGTTCATGAACATATATGTAAATATTCCCCACAAACTAAGAGCAAATTGACTCTGGCAATATAGAAAAAGATTAAAACATGACAATCTATTGGGGTTTATTTTAGGAATTCAAACCTGGGTCAATATTTAAAAAAATCTATCATTGTAATCTATATGAACTATATGAAAAGTAATACCACATGGTTGTATTGGTTGGTGCAGAATAGGCATTTGACAACACTCAGAGTCCATTCAAAATGAAAAGCAAACCTTTCAAAACAAACTTTTATAAGTAAAATTGCTCAACCTGATGAAGGGCATTTACAGAAAGTTACAGCTAACATCCCAATGGTCAAAGACATACTGATCTCCCCCTAAAGTTAAGGGTAAAACTAGGAAGTCCCCTCCCCATTTCATGACAATGAAATTCTAGCCTTTATAATAAGGCAAGAAAAAAAATAAAAACATACAGATTGAAAGGAAAAAACAAAACTGTCTTTTTCGTAGACATGATTGTCTATATAGATAATTTCAAAAGCCTTACATAATTACACAAAAAGCCTTCTAGAACCAAGAAGTGAATCTATCGAGCTTGTGGGATAAAAAGTCGACACACACACACACACACACACACACAGATCAATAGATTTCTCCATATTAGTAATAAATAATTTGAAAGTCAAAAAAAATTTAAATGTATCCTTTGAAATAGCTCAAGAAAGTGAAATATGTAAGTATAAATCTTATAAGATGTGTGCAGAATTCAAATGCTGGAAAGTATGAGATATAGTTGAGAGCCTTCCCCGTCGGGCCACTGCTCCTCCAGCAGGGACCCAACAAGCGGCAGAGCCGGGGAGACTCCCCTTCCTTCCCAGGGAGGAGCAGCGCGAGAGCGCACCGCAGGGATCTGCTGGGTTTGGAGACTCCACACGGGGTTGGGTGCCACAGATAGCAACGCTCGGTCACAGGCCGGGAGAGCACGGAGAGTGCCCCGGAGACCGGGGACAAGGGAGTGACTGCTTTTCTCTGGGGGCGCACTGAGGAGCGGGGCCCCGAGTTCTCAGCTCCTTCAGGTGGAGATTGGGAAGCCACCATTTTCGCACTGGTCCTCCAAAGCTGTACCGAGAGCTTGCAGGGAACAAAAGCTCCTGAGAGCAAACACGAGCAGCTTGCTTAGCCCGGACCAACAAGGGCGGGGCAATTCAGCCTCCGGCAAAGACATTTGGGAACCACGGCAACAGGCCCCTCCCCCAGAAGATCAGCATGAACAGCCAGCAAGCCAAGACCAAGTTTACCGATCAAGGAGAACGGGAGAACTCCAGGGCTAGGGGA
>NW_027397110.1:2129538-2132291 GCF_003265705.2 Callorhinus ursinus | reverse complement strand
TTCTGGGGGCGCACTGAGGAGCGGGGCCCCGAGTTCTCAGCTCCTCCAGGTGGAGATTGGGAAGCCACCATTTTCGCACTGGTCCTCCAAAGCTGTACCGAGAGCTTGCAGGGAACAAAAGCTCCTGAGAGCAAACCCGAGCAGCTTGCTTAGCCCGGACCAACAAGGGCGGGGCAATTCAGCCTCCGGCAAAGACATTTGGGAACCACGGCAACAGGCCCCTCCCCCAGAAGATCAGCACGAACAGCCAGCAAGCCAAGACCAAGTTTACCGATCAAGGAGAACGGGAGAACTCCAGCGCTAGGGGAATACAGCACATAGAATTCATGGCTTTTTTACCATGATTCATTAGTTCATCAAAGTTAATTTTCTTAACTGTTTTTTTTTAATTTTTCTTTTTCCATTTTTCAACCAACATCTTATCAATCCCTTTTTAAAAAAAACATTTTTTATTTTTCATTTTTAAGTCATATTTTATCCCTTCATAGTAGTTACCCTTATTTTTGACATATATATATAAGTTGTTCTCTCTTTAAAATTTTGATACAGTTTCTTCTAACATATCAAAATATACCCTAAATCACTAGTGTATGTCTTTGTTCTAGTCTCCTGCCTGATCACATTCTCTCCCTTTTTTTTTAAATCTTCTTCTTTCTTTTTTCAAACAACTTCTTATCGTATCAATTCCTTTTATAAAATCTTTTATAATTTTCATCTTTACAGTCATCTTCCATCCCTTCATTGTATCAACCCTTATTTTGTACATATATAAGTCTTTCTTCCTTTAAAATTTTAGGAGGCACTTTTTTCTAACAGACCAAAATATGCCCAAAATCTAGTGTGTGGCACTGATCTATGCACTAGCCTGATCATATTTGATCATATTCGTTTTTTTTTGTATTGTTCTGTTTTTGTTTTTAAACTTTTTCTTTTTTTTCTTTCTTTCTTTCTTTCCTCTTTCTTTCCCTTTCTTTTCCCCTGGTTTCAGGTCTTTTCAGATTTGTATGGAGTATATTTGCTGGGGACGTTTTAACCTGTTAGCATTTTGTTCTCTCATTCATCTATTATCCTCTGGACAAAATGACAAGACGAAAAAAATCACCTCAGTAAAAAGAACAAGAGATAGTACCATCAGCCAGGGACCTACTCAATACGGACATTAGTACGATGTCGGACCTAGAGTTCAGAATCATGACTTTAAAGATAGTAGCTGGGCTTGAAAAAAGCGTGGAAGTTATTAGAGAAACACTTTCTGGAGAAATAAAAGAACTAAAATCTAACCAAGTCGAAATCAAAAAGGCTATTGATGAGGTGCAATAAAAAATGGGGGCACTAACTGCTAGGATAAATGAGGCAGAAGAGAGAATCAGTGATATAGAAGACCAAATGATGGAAAATAAAAAGGCTGAGAAAAAGAGAGAGAAACAACTACAGGATCACGAGGGCAGAATTCGAGAGATGAGCGATGCGATAAGACAAAACAACATTAGAATAATTGGGATCCCAGAAGAAGAAGAAAGAGAGAGTGGGGCAGAAGGTATATTGGAGCAAATTATAGCAGAGAACTTCCCTAATGTGAGGAAGGAAACAGGCATCAAAATCCAGGAGGCACAGAGAACCCCTCTCCAAATCAATAAAAATAGGTCAACACCCCGACATCTAATAGTAAAACTTACGAGTCTCAGAGACAAAGAGAAAATCCTGAAAGCAGCTCGGGAGAAGAGATATGTAACCTACAATGGCAGAAATATTAGATTGGCAAAAGATCAATCCACAGAGACCTGGCAGGCCAGAAAGGACTGGCATGAGATCTTCAGAGCACTAAATGAGAAAAATATCCAGCCAAGAATACTATATCCAGCTAGGCTCTCATTGAAAATTGAAGGAGAGATAAAAAGCTTCCAGGACAAACAAAAACTAAAGGAATTTGCAACAGAAAACCAGCCCTCCAAGAAATATTAAAAGGGGTCCTCTAAGCAAAGAGAGAGACAAAAAGCAGCACAGATCAGAAAGGAACACAGACAATATACAGTCACAGTCACCTTACAGGCAATACAATGGCACTAAATTCCTATCTTTCAATAGCTATCCTGAATGTAAATGGGCTAAATGCCCCAGTCAAAAGACACAGGCTATCAGATTGGATTAAAAAACAAGACCCATCAATATGCTGTCTGCAAGAGACTCATTTTAGACCCAAAGACACCCCCAGATTGAAAGTGAGGGGGTGGAAAACCATTTACCATGCTAATGGACACCAAAAGAAAGCTGGGGTGGCAATCCTTATAGCAGACAAATTAGATTTTAAAACCAAAGACTGTAATAAGAGATGAGGAAGGACACTATATCCTCCTTAAAGGGTCTATCCAACAAGAAGATCTAACAATTGTAAATATCTATGCCCTGAACATGGGAGCAGCCAATTATATAAGGCAATTAATAACAAAAGCGAAGAAACACATTGACAACAATAAAATAATAGTGGGGGACTCTAACATCCCCCTGACTGAAATGGACAGATCATCTAAGCAAAAGATCAACAAGGAAATAAAGACTTTAAATGACACACTGGACCAAATGGACTTCACAGACATATTCAGAACATTCCATCCCAAAGCAACAGAATACACATTCTTTGCTAGTGCCCATGGAACATTCTCCAGAATTGATCACATCCTAGGTTACAAATCAGGTCTCAACCAGTACCAAAAGATTGGGATTATTCCCTGCATATTTTCAGACCACAATGCTTT
>NW_027397110.1:2128764-2129438 GCF_003265705.2 Callorhinus ursinus | reverse complement strand
CAAAAGATTGGGATTATTCCCTGCATATTTTCAGACCACAATGCTTTAAAACTAGAACTCAATCACAAGAGGAAAGTTGGAAAGAACTCAAATACATGGAAGCTAAAGAGCATCCTACTAAGGGATGAATGGGTCAACCAGGAAATTAAAGAAGAATTAAAAAAATTCATGCAAACCAATGAAAATGAAAACAATTGTTCAAAATCTTTGGGATACAGCAACGACAGTCCTGAGAGGAAAGTATATAGCAATACAAGCCTTTCTCAAAAAACAAGAAAGGTCTCAAATACACAACCTAACCCTACACCTGAAGGAGCTGGAGAAAGAACAGCAAATAAAGCCTAAACCCAGCAGGAGAAGAGAAATCATAAAGATCAGAGCAGAAATCAATGAACTAGAAACCAAAAGAACAGTAGAACAGATCAACGAAACTAGGAGCTGGTTCTTTGAAAGAATTAACAAGATTGATAAACCCCTGGCCAGACTTAACAAAAAGAAAAGAGAAATGACCCAAATCCACAACATCATGAATGAAAGAGGAGAGATCACAACCAACACCAAAGAAATATAAACAATTATAAGAACATATTATGAGCAACTCTATGCCAGCAAATTAGATAACCTGGTAGAAATGGGTGCATTCCTAGAGATGTATCAACTACCAAAATTAAACC
>NW_027397110.1:2040677-2123764 GCF_003265705.2 Callorhinus ursinus | reverse complement strand
GGGGATGTTGATCGTGGGGGAGGCTGATTGTCGGGGGCTGGGGGTAGGTGGGAACTCTCTATACCTTCTGCTCAATTTTGCTATAGACCTAAAACTGCACCAAAATATCAAGTTATTCTAAAAAAAAGCAAAGAATGATGTGTCTCTTTGGTGGCGCTGGGGCCTCGGGGGTGGTATTTGAGTGTGTACCTCTGAGCCCTGGGGAAGCCCAGAGGGTGTGACAGTGCCTGGAATCGCCCCCGAGCAGAGCATGAGGTGACAGTGTCAAGCCACGTGGTCTTCCCGGAGACGTTCCTCCCGAACAGGAGAGCGGCAGGGTGGCCGTCTCCCTGTGGGCCCCTGCCACCTCCATCACCTGGCCTGTCCTCGTCACAGCCCTCGAACTGGCTGCCTGCCCCCACCTCTCACCCTCCAGCCCCGCTCCATCCCTGCAACTGACATGGCCGATCGTAAGTGTGCCTCTGAGTCCGTCACATCCAGAATTAAATGTGTCCTTCTCTTCTTAAGTCGGGTCCAGATCTCATTTGCTTAACATGCAAAGTCCTCACTGTCCGCCCACATGGCCAAAGAGGCCCACAAACCACATGCTCAGGGCACAATGATCTAGGGCACTGGGAGAGGCCACGGAGCCAGTCGAAGCTGCTTTAACCCGGAGCCCCCCACTTCCCCGCTGTGTGCGGTGAGCCAGCCGCCGGCCACCCCCAGCTCTGTCCGCAGATGGGGCGCTCGGAACAGCACATCCCCAAGTTACCCTCAGGGGAGACCACGCGATTCCATGCTTCCCAGAACGTAAAGGCTCCTTGCTATTTTCTCAGGCAGGGCTATTCTAGAATGGCTGTGGTTGTGAAAACAGGCACAGACACCCGATGCATCCTCGGCCTTTGTCTCTGAGAACACAGGCTCTGGGTTCACACGCTGATTCTTCCAAGCTCTTAGGATTCTTGCCGTTGTAAGAAAGGAAACGGAATTTAAATTGCCTTAAGCGGCCATGAAATGTATTAGCTCATGTGACTGGACAGTCCAAGGGATGGTTGGCCTCAGGCACGGTTTGATCCAGAATCACTCATGACATTATCAGGGCTCTGGTTTTACATATTTCATTCCTCCACGGGACCTGCTTGATTTTGTCTGGTCTTATCTTCAGAGCGGTGCGCTTTACATGGGGCAACAGCGTCCCTGGCAGCTACATTCGCAAAAAGGGATGACAATTCCCAGGAGACTGTTAAGAGGGAAAGGCCTGCTCGGGGCCCCTGCCCACCTGTCCCTGCACCGGGTCATTTTCTCAGGGGTCTTGAGTCCTTGTCCAGGAGCTGACTGTCCAGGCTGAGGTCATGTGGACACCTCTGTGGCCTGACATCAAGGTGGGGATGTCAGCGGCATTTAAATGTGGAGGAACCGGCTGAGCCTGATTCGCCGTCATGGTGCTGCCATGCCGTGGGGTTCTGAGAGTGGAGCGTCTGCTATCAGGAGGGAAGAATGGGCTGCTGGACAGACAAACGGCCACAGCTGGTCTGCAGCTGTGTGTCCTGGGGCGGACGGTGTCTAGGCGTGGGTAGGTGGGGACAACCACGTGGGAAGATGAGGGCCTGTGAGGAATCTCTCAAGGCCTGTGCCCCGTGAGGGCCAGGAAGCGTGCACGTCTGTGTTGCCATCATCCTACGCAGTTGCTTTTGAGTTGCCCAGAATATTACAGCCACGGCGAGAGCGAATGAAATCAGCTCCTTTGTGTGCAGTCCTACAGATGTCCCGAGCGCTTTGTTACATCAGTGTGTCTGCTTATTCATTCCTTCGCCTGGGAGGCTCCTGCCCAACCTCAGATGAACCCTGTGTGTTGCTAGTACCACAGCTCGAATGGCGTGTGTGTGGGTCTTCCTGCCCTCATGTCAGCGTCCCCATCGCCATGCGACCAGAGGCCCGGCTCTCTTCCTACACACGTGACACACGGGGTCCACACAGTCCAGTGGGGAAGGCGGCCTACCTGGCGTGACAGGGTCTGTTAACCTTGTCTGATTCGGCTCCCAAGGCCCCAGAGGGCAAGACCCAGGGCTCATCCATCGCTGTGTCTTGAGAGCTTGGTGCACTGTGGAGGCTCCCAGGAAATCCCACCATGAAGCCGGCCATGAGCTAACACACAGAACAGGAAGCAGGTGCAAGGTGCCCAGCAGTGGTGACGGTTACCTTCTCTGCTTCACGTCACTGCGACAGAGAGAGAGGCAGAGTCCATTGGGAAGGCACGGGTCAGAAGAAATCACGGGATCGGCTCGGCAGCTCCTCAGTGCCGGGGCTGCCCCTGCCTGGGAACCCCTGTCATGGTTCCCTTGAGTCCGTAGATCACTCCCTGGTTCATCCCAGTGATCCTGAGCACCTCAGGACAGCTGAGAAGTCGACTCGCCGGGCCGGGGGCCTCAGCACAGGTCAAGGGGTAGTCTCGGCAGCTGAGGAAGGGGGTGGCAGAGGCCCTTTTAGGATGCTTCATGAGGGAAATCCTTCAAAATCAATCATTGTCTTTTTTCTTCCCTTCCAGGATGCCTTGCAGTTCCAGGCTCCCCAGACAGACGAGTCCTGCTTTGGACCAGAAATGTGGTGTCGCTTCTCTGAGCTTCTGTCTCTCATCCATCACACACGGGTAACCTTTCCTGAGGATTTAATAAAACTAAATGAGAAAGAAGCATATAAACTTGATTTTTACATTTCTTAGAATACAAATGGTACTTAAAAATTTCCGTGCATTTTTTTTTTTTAATCCTGAAAAGGTAGAATACTTTCTCCTGCCCTGCATAGCACTGAGGGTGACATGCAAAAATTCAAATGTAGTAATGAAAGGAAAAATGAATGTATTATACTAGCTCAGCAAGTGTGTGTCCATTGCTTGAGCCGGACGGATGCTGACACTCATAGCAGATTCTTAACGGCTTTTGCCAGGCCATGTCCACACTGCAACCAAGCGGTCACTGGAAACCTACAGCCGACTGTCTCCCCTTTGTTTAAACCTTTGGGTGGCTCCCCATGGCCATGGTGCTCATGCCATTGTCCCCTTAGGACACCCAGCTTTCTGGGATCTGGTCCCAGCCACTGCTTCTGCCTTGCAAGATTTTTCTTTTCCTCCAAAAAATAAGACTAAAAGAAGCAAGTAAAAACATTTTTCCATTACTATTGGCAAGAATGGCCAGAAGGATGGAAGGCGCATTCAACTCAGTTATGCAGGGAAAACGTGCCCTTTGGAGGGAACAGTGACCCCGCTCCCTTAGCCCAAGGCACAAGGGCAGCAAGCAGAGAATTCTGCCCTGGGGATTTTCTGACAGGAACGTGCGCCCAGTTTTCTGTCCCTGGGAAGGAGCTGGCCTGGGACGAGCAGTCTGCGGGGAGGAGAGAGAAGATGCTGTCCTCCTAGGGAGACACTCCAAGAGCCCCTGCAGACTCGGAGCGACAAGGAGCTTACAGCCGGCACTCACCGTTTGATCAAGTTGCCATCTGTGGGATTTGCTTACTTTGAGCAAGACTCGGGGATATCTCTGCACCACAGCCCGGTCGGGACAGAGCAGACATGCTTTATCTGATCCTCCGGGAAATCATTTTCTGAGTAAGCCGAGCCACGATGGCTTCTGAGGGCTACCAACTCCCCGTGGCGGAAAGCTCAGTGAATCTTCCGCCAGAAAGGAATAATTGTGGGAGGAACTCTGCACGGCACCCGCCACTTCTGAGTTTCAGAGGGTGCTCGCGACATCACACAGTAAGAACCGGAGAGGGTGGAGGGTGGCGTCTGGGTCCCACGGGGAGACATCTCAGGATACTGCAAGCTCTTCGGGGCCGGGCTGGGTCCCCTGTCCCCCAGGACGGAGCCTGCACCCTGTGGAGCTGTGGTTTTGCTGTGGGGGCTGTGCTGCTCGCCAGGCTTCATGGTCTCGGGGATGAGGTCATCACCTGGGGTTGGCCTGCAGCTGCCGTGGGCTCAGCTCGGTCAGACACAGAGGGACAGCTCATGAGAGGCAGGTGTGCAACCCACCGCTAGCGACTCCCAGCGCTGCCCAGCCTTGCCCTTGACCATCCACGGCAGGCTCCTTCTATGTGGGGTTCTCTCTTCACCAGCTGGGTGAATTCCTGGCTCTGGATTGTACTGGGCGGGGCTGAGCAGGGCCCTGATTTGAGCTAAGGCGTGAGGGAGTGGATGGCGCGCAGGCTGGAGTACCTACCTGCCCGGGGCACTGCAGACACAGTGGGGAATGACAGATAATAAACATTGCCAGCTGCCTGTGCTAGTCCGCGGGGGCCTCGGGGCTCCGAGGGAGCACTCACAGGGGTCACAGGAGGTGCTCACCGTCCTCCGAAGTGGATGTGGGCCTGGCCGCCTCAAAGGAGCCGCATGTGCTCTGATGTGGTTCACGAGGCCGGGGCATCAGGGCATCAAGTGAACACCAGGCGGGGCACCCTGGTCCTGGTTTCCTTCGCCCCGTTGAGTCCAGGGGACGGACCCGGCAGCCGCCCACCCGTGCCCCCAAGGGCCGCAGGCCTGGGCGCTGGCACTCCTCCAGCCGTTGTCCCTGGCAGAGGCTGAGCCGGTGTTTCTGGGTTTGTGGCCGTGTCCGCCCCGAGTTGTAGCTCCCTGTCTGGGGTCGGAGCTGGAGCCGGCCCATCCGTGAGCACCCTCCCCTTCCCTGATGTGGCCAGAGGCAGAGGCACTGACAAGGAGCGCACTGTGCGGGAAGATGCTCCTTTACTTGGATATGTAATGGTGAAGGGCCTGGTCTCTGGCTCCCAGCCAGGCTGGGGTGCGGGTGCAGGAGACAGCGGGGCATGTCTTGCCCCCATGAATTCTCGATCAATCAGAGGATGGGAGACGTTCTGCGAAGGGCAGGGCGGTGCCTGTCACGCGGCTGGTGACAGAGGCAGTTGCTGAACGAGTGAATGCCCACGTGAGCACATAGGTGCATGAATGATCCAGGCAGAGTGGACACACGGACACACACGTGAATGACACATGAGTCCAACGAGAGCTGGGGTCATGGTGGATGCCCTAGCGGAGGCGACATCGGGCCTGGGCCTGACATGATGAGAATAGCCGTGCGAGAGATCGCAGAGCAAACCACACCGGGGGTTATCACGGTAGGTGTTCTGTGCACCGGAACGGACACAGAAACCGCAGGGTCCTGTAGGTGGGAAGCTGAGATGTGACCGCCGGCCTGTGTTGTGCAAAGCAGAGGAACTCTGGAGCAGATGTCTGTGGGGTGGGGAGGCGGTTCTGTGTCTCTGGGGTGTGCAGTCTGCTGGTCAGGGATGCAGGCGAGGAGCCCAGCAAAGTTCACCGTGACTTGCCAGGAAGGGGGGTAACTTAGCCGTGGGGTCCACCAGGACGATGGGCATTGCTCCTCAAATGCCCCTCCTCTCTGGCATTCTGGGTGAATGCTTCTGATGGCTGTTTGGCCTCAGTGTCTCCCAGTTTACTCCAGTCAAGTTCCGTAAACCCCCAAGAGGATTCCTGTGGCCATGCCCCGAGGACAGAGGACAATGAGACACAGCCCCCTCCTCTGCAAGTGCCCGTTGCCCAGTGGGGACACAGGCATGGGCACAGCGTGGGCAGAAGTGCCCAGGTGGGGAGTCCCCTCTGAGAGCACTGAGCTGTCCGGGAAGCCCCTGGCCCAGGCTGCTCCCCACCCCT
Organism: Callorhinus ursinus; assembly: GCF_003265705.2. Taxonomy (NCBI): domain Eukaryota; kingdom Metazoa; phylum Chordata; class Mammalia; order Carnivora; family Otariidae; genus Callorhinus; species Callorhinus ursinus. Next base: position 2,118,111 of record NW_027397110.1, on the reverse strand, counting down.
CTCCAGTGTGGCTGGGCCAGAGCCACTGAGAGAGTCTCAGCAGCTTCAAAGACCCCTCCCCATTCAGGGCCTTCCTTGGAGACGGCAGCACCTACTGAATCACCCCCTCCCCACCCTCAGCACTGGGGGAGGGGCATCAGGACCACCAGGGAGCTCCCAGGGGTGGGACAGGCCAGGTATGCTTGCCCCAGGGCGGACTGGGCAAGGGGGCGCAGGGGGACTGGAGCACCCTGCAGCTGTGTGGCCGGGCCTCAGGCTATTGGAAGGGAGGGTGTGAGGCCCAGACCCCTGAAGCTGTGGCGCAGACACTATGTGACCCCCCAGGGCCACCATCTTCCCCAGTTCCAGACTGGGAACACTCAAGGCTTCAAGAAAGAGGTCACTCTCTGTGGTTCCCAGGCTGACCTGGGGTCTGGTCACTCTCTAGGATGGGATGTTGGGGTCTGGGGCATGAGGCTCTGCTAGGACAGCCAGCTGGGCACTGCTGCTGAGAGCTGAGTCCCAGCTCAGACGTCCCGTGTGTGGTAGGGGGGGCTGAACCCTGGTTCTGCGTCACTCCCGCAGCTGAAGGACCCATGGCTGCCCCACTGAGCTGTAGCAGTGCCACGGAAGGATGGGGGTGACCCTGTGCCACCTCCCCAGTCTCTAAGGCCGAGCACAGGACTCCAGGTCCCCAGAAACCCCGGAAGCCAGCAGAGAAGGCAGGGCAGTGGCTGTGAGCAATCTGCCCCGGGGGGGGCAGGAGAATGGTTTGGCCTCCCGGCTCCTGGAGAGACTCTGCTGAACAATGAATGGACGTAGCTGGGATTCTGCCTTCTTGACCACATGAGGTCCTCTGCAGTGCTGCTGCCGCAGTCTGCGGAATCCCCTCTGCTGGGGTGAGCCCCCCGAAAGAAACGGGGAAATGCAAGGAGTCCCACTGGGGCCAACTTGCCCGGCGGTGCCGCCGTAAACAGAGGCCTTGGGCACTGAAGCAGGACTGATGATCATCACACAGGATGAGATGGCCAACCCTGCGTCGGGAGGCCTGTCTTCTGTTGGAGCCAGAGTCTTAGTAGCAAAGGGACCCAGAACAATTCGGAGGCCATCGGGGCCTATAATGTACGCGGGAACCCTCATAGCTCCTCCCAAGGTCACGAGGGCGCTGCGGTGCAAACTCCGCTTCGCTCTCGGAGTGAGTGGCCAGTTTAACAGTCCCATCATGCCTCTTCTGAGTGTCCCCTCGCTGTCCCTTAGGTAGCCCATTGGTCTGGGTTCTCCACCATTGGGAAGCAGCCGTTGGACCCTTCCCCTCCTGACCGCCCCCGGCCGCTGGCATCAGTGCTGGGCTTCCAGAAGTTCAGGCCGATGCGTGGGTGGTGTGTGGGTGGCCCTGGCACAGAGCAGCTCTGGGAAGGGCGTGCTCCTTTCTCCCGTCCCCTCTGCAAAGGAGAACCCACGGTGTGGCAAGAACTTGCTGGAAGACGAGCGTCTCCTGGAGGGATGCCCGTTGGGACCCCGGCTCAGAGGCTTTTTTCCAACCCCATTCCCTAAATCCCCAATGCACAGCGGTGAGGGAGCACGGAGTGGGTGCCAGGTTGCCGAGCAGAAGCTGAGAGACGCAGACACGAGTCTGTGAACCATGGGAGCTAGTCTGGGTTTTCAATCTTTAATTTGTTTTATTAGCGGGCTTCAGTGATCTAACAAGATACACATGTTTTCTCACACAAGAGGATAATTCTTCCAATCCCAGGAGGGAAAACACATCCCTGGTCCTGAGACAGTATTTTTATGGCTTTTTTTATACTTTTGAGTATTAAACTTTTATAGTGTTTTTAAAAATTCAAGAAGGAACTTGAAAACTCCATGCATCCTGTGGTTTGCGGAGAGTTGGCACTCTGCGGGGGGCGGGGGGCGGAGACACGGGGACTGTGGGATCCCATGTCCCTGGATTCGATCCAGCCCCACCTCTGGCCAGTTCTTGTGCTCTCTGAGCCTCTGATTCCACACCAACAAAGTGGGCTTAGTGAGGATTGTGTCTGTGTGGCTCATAGAGCTGCCCAGCGAATGGCACTCACCTTACGATCCCACTGATAGAGCTCAGTGGATGCATCCGTGATTGGTGGGTCAGTGGATGTACAAGAACCAACTCAGAGGCCGTGGCCTCCCAGCACCTGCCACTCTTCCCCTAACACACCTGCAGCCGGGAGGTCTGGACCCTGGCATAGCCGAACTCAGAGCCAGGCTCCGGGGTGGCGGTGGTGGCTGGGGGGGCGGTCCCAGCCCACCACCCTCGGAGGAGAATCACACCCGTGTGATTCCTTTGGGACCATGCTCCCTGCACTGAAGACATGATGAGCTACTGTTCTTTCTCTGGCATTTTCCGGGGGCCAAGAGGGGATAGCAACACATCATCATCTTTGCTCAAATGGCTCACCCATGGGCCGAGGTCGGAAGCAGCTCTGCACAGCTGAAAAATAGCAATTACGGAGAGATCCGGTCCAGTGCCGCGGACCTGCAGCCCTTCAGGGTGGAGATGTGCGTGCAGCATGTGGGGGCAGAGGCCTTGTGCAAGGGGCCTTCAGGCAGCCCCTGGTTCAGAGACCCGAGTGTGCCGGCCAGTTCTCATGGACCACTGGAACGGGAGGGGCCGGAACAGGGCTAGGAGGGGCTGTGTTCATCCTGAGGCGGGTTTCCCGAGCATTTACCACACACCACGCTCTCCATTACTTTTTGGAGACGGTCACAATGCAATCCTGAATCCTCGCCCCCAGGAGAGAGTCACGGGCTGGGGTGAAATAAAGGTCCACGAGGAGATGATTATAATAAAATGCAAAAGCTGCCATGACAGAAGCAAAAAATGGTGACAGGCGTACACAGGGTGGGGACGTACGTGCTGGACGGGGCATGTGTCACCGAGGAGGGAGCTGGCATTCCACAAAGTGGGCGCCTACTGCACGCACCACCTGCACTGGCAATTGTGGGGCAAAGACAGGGGATGTGTGATCCCTGCCCTTTCAGAGGTTGGAAGTCTGGAAACAGCAGAAAGACCCCAGTGGACAATAGCGGCACAGTATGGGAGACGCGCCAGCGGCTCTCCAGCTCGTCTCGGGCACAGGGGAGGTAAGTGCAGGCTGTGCAGGCCGGGAGGATGACATGGGGGATGGTGTGCAGCCCGGGAGAGCATTGCAGTGGAGGAGGCTGGCTGGGCCCTCCAGGGTCCCCGGCACCAAATCCGAGCGTTTAGGCCAGACGCGGGCATCAGCAAGGGCCTGCAGGGCTCTGTCAGGAGGCAATGGTACAATCGGAAAGACGGCTTTATTGGACCAGAGTGGCCCCCCAAGCAGCGCAATCACTTCTCCTTCCGTGAGAAATGCCATAAACATGACAGAATAGAACAGAACAGATGAGAATGAGGGCACCAGAGCAATGAGAACCCGGAAGAGATGCCGTGGCAGGAGAAGTGTGGCGGGATTTCTGCAGACAGCAGGCAGCACCAGATGGATGGAGACACCAGGGCAAGCCATCCATGAAAATGAGCAGGTGCTTTCTCCTGCAGAGACCAGAGCATTCCCCTCCCAGCCAGAGCCCTGAGCCCAAGCAGAGCAGGGAGCATGGGAGCCACCTCCAGGGCAATCTGGATAAATGGACGCAGGAAAGACCATCTGAAACTCCTTCCTGAACAAAGCCAGGGGCTGTCAAGTCTCTGCAGCATCACAGTGGGGTCTGCTTTGGATCCGCTTTCCCTTCTGAACACTAGCTCGGCCCCAGTTTCCTACAAAATGGGAATCCCGAGAGCATCCGAGTCCAGGTGTCTGGCGTGTTCGGCATCAGCCGATGTTGGTTTTCACCGGGCTTGCTTTGGGGGAGATTGGTGACCTGAGGTCCTCTGATTCTGTGAGGCTGCAGAGGGAAGCAGCGTAGGGCCCTGCAGAGGCCAGAGGGCTCTGCTCACGCAGGCGCCCTCCAACTAAATCTTTAGGAAACTGGCACCACTGGGATTCTATTCAGGGGAGATTCCCACATTACACCCTAGGAAATAAGAATAAGAAGAAAACTCATCAATAAGAATTAGCAGTGTTCTTAGACATTGGATTAAATTAAAAAAAAAAACAAAACCTCAAAAGATGGCCAAATAACAGAGTGACCATAGCCAAATAGGAGCTTATTCATCCAGGTGATTGGATTATGGGTTTTCACAAGAAAAGACTGGAAAAGGCAAAAGGACAGTTTAATGGGAGGGGGAATGCTCACAGATGAAATGAAGACTTTGTTCCTGTGCCGAGAAAAGCCACGGTCTTTTAGAGTCAAAAGAATCAACTGTGGGACAAAATAGACTAAGAAAAAAATGCAAGCACTTGGATACACTCTGGGCAAATGCCAGAACTCCAAAAATTAGGAAACTGTCCAAAAACCGTTAGTAGCATCCCAACAACAAAGGCGGACTCCTGGAATGGAACACGAATCTTCTTGGTGGCAAGTTTCTAATGGCAACACCACACCCTGTGAGAAAATGTCTTTAAAGATCAGACAGTATTTTGGTTCTGTAATTCTATCCCAGGAAAACGATTACTCAAGCAGAAGACCAAAATAAAGTGATTTTTGCGCATGAGAAAACTCGGAAAATTAAATTTACCTTCTATGGGCTCTTTTTGAAAAGTAACTTGAATATATACCTAAACAAAAGGAAAGGAAATGAAAACCAGGAATCCAATAAGGACACGGGGTAAAGAAAAATGGTAAGGAAGAAACCGGTAAATCTCATAGTTGATTTTAAATTGACTTTCAGGTATCATATTTTAAAAAATGAGAAAGTAATATTTTATTTATTTTCTTGTTAATAATTGCATATATTTAAGATGTACATGGTGATTTGATACATATGCACATAGTGAAATAATGACTATAGTCCAGCTAATTAATATATCATCTACCCACAGACTTACCCCCTTTTTTTTGTGATAAGAGCACCTGAAATCTGCTCTTTTAGCACATTTCCAGTATTCAATATGGTATTGTTAACTAGAGTGCTCGCGCTGTAGCTTCTTCCCTAGACTTACTCACCTGCATGATTGCAACTTTGTATTCATCTCCCCATTCATGTATTTGTGTCTTTATGCATTCTGAACATCCATGGATGGACACTTAGGTTGTTTTCATATTTCTGTTATTTTAAAGATGCTGCAATGAGCACGAACCTCTTTGAAGAACTGATTTTATTTCCTTAGGGTATAGATCCAGAGGAGGGACCACTGAATGATATGTGGCTGTTGTAGTTTTAAGTTTCTGGGGACACTCCACACTGTTTTCCAGAGTGGCTGCACCAGCTTGCATTCCCACCAACAGTGTAAGAGGGTTCCCCTTTCTCCACATCTTCACCAACACCTGTTGCTTCTTGTATTTTTGATAATAGCTATTCTGACATGTGTGAGGTAACATCTCACTGTGGTTTTATTTGCGTTTCTTTGATGAGTAGTGATGTTGAGACTTTCCATACAGCTGTTGGCCATCTGTATGTCTTCTCTGGGAAAATGTCTGTTCAGGTCCTTTGCCTACTTTGTAATTAGGCTGTTTATTTTTTGCCATTGAGTTATAGGAATTGCTTATATATTTTGGGTATTAACTCCTTATTGGATATATGGTTTGCAAGTATTTTCTCCAAGACCATGGTTGCCTTTTATTATATTGACGGTTTCCTGGGCTGTGCAGAAGCTTTTTAGTTTGATGTAATTCCACTTGTTTATTTTTGCTTTTGTTGCCATATCCCAAAAATTCATTGCCAAGACTGATGTCAAGGAGTTTTTTGGCCTATGTTTTCTTCTAGTGGTTTTATGGTTTCAGGTCTTTAAGTCTTTAAACTGCTTTGAGTTGATTTTTCTGTGGGGTGTAAGACAAGGGTCCAAATTTCTTTATTTTACATGTGGCTGTCCAGTTTTCCCAACACAATTTATTGACGAGATTGTCCTTTTTCCTTTGGGTGTTCTTGGAACCTTTGCCAAAAATTACTTGACTCCTTATGCTTGCCCCTATTTCTGGGCTCTATTCTGTCCTTTGGTCTTTGTGTCTGTTACCATGCCAATACCATACTTTGTTGATTACCATAGCCTTGTAATATAATTTGAAATCAGAAACTGTGAAGCCTTTAACTCTGTTGTTTCTCAAGATTGCTTTGGCTATTTGGAGTCTTTTGTGATTCCATATGAATTTTAGAATCATCTTTCCTATCTTTGTGAAAAAATGCCATTGGGATTTTGATAGCGATTGCACTGAATGTGTGTATCACTTTGGGGAGTATGGACATTCTAACAATATTAATTCTTCCAGTCCAGGAATATGGATTTTTTTAATTTATGTATTCTTGAATTTCTTTTATCAGTGTCCTATAGTTTTCAGTGTGTGGAACTTTCACCTTCTTGGTCAAATTTATTCCTAAGTAATATACTCTTTTTGATGCTATCATAAATGAGATTGTTTTCTTAATTTCAGATAGATCATTGTTATTGTAAAGAGGCACAACTGATTTTTGTGTGTTGAGTTTGTATCCTGCAACTTTGCTGAATTTGTTTACTCATGTGTGGAGTCTTTAGGGTTTTCTATGTGTAGGATCAAAGCAAATTCGACAGCATATGAAAAAGGTTATACGCCATGCCCAAGTGGATTTGTCCCTAGGCTGCAAGGTCCTTACATACAAAATCAATCAGTGTGATGGACCACATCAACAGAATGAAGGGTAGAAACCACATGAGCCTCTCAGTAAATGCAGAAAAGGTATTTGACAAAGTTCTGCATTCATTCATGGTAAAAACTGTCAGCAAAATCGGTATCAAAGAAGTTTCTTCAACATAATAAGAACATTTATAAAGAGCCTACAGTTAGCATCGTAATGGGTGGGAAATTGAGAACCTTCACCTCGAAGGTCCAGAAGAAGACAAAGATGCCCTCTTTCACTGCTTCTATTCAGCATATACTGAAGGACCAGCAAGAGAAATCAGGAACAAGGAAAAGGCATAAAAGGCATTTCAATTAGAAAGGAAGAAGCAAAATAATGTGTTTGCAGATGATGGGGTCCTACATTGAGAGCACAATAATTGAAATATGAAAAAAAGAGGATCTCCACAAGGCTATATTGAGAACTCAGCGAAGGGGAAAAGAGGGGAGAATGTAGGAGCATGCTGAAGGTCTCACTTCCTTCAGCAAAAGCATAGAACACTCTTGTATGACTCTTAGAAACATATTAGGCTGAATATATGTGCGAAAAAATTAATGGTTTCTGTCTCTTTGTCAATTGGATGCCCACATTTAAAAAGAAAAAAAAAAAAAGAATCTTAACTCCTTTGCACCATACTCAAAAAATCAATTCGGTTAGATTGTAGATCTAAAGTTTAAAGTTAAAAATACAAATCTTTTAGAAGAAGCATTGGAAAATATCTTCACAGACTTTGGGTGAGCAGAGTAAAGAGTATTCATTATCATAGTATAAAGACTATTTAAAGAGGCATATTTAAAACAAAATGAAACAGAAAATATTCGAATGGATGAATATATCAGGTAAATGTACATACTTGTAAAATATAAACCAGGTATGTTAATATTAATGCCACACAGTGGAAAAATCAAGGCAAAATCATGAAGCACCAGTTTATCAGTCACGCTTTATTTTTTTGTTAAAAATAGGAAGTAAAAAGAAAAATGTCTTGGATGTTCAACCCAATCAGTTGGCCGAATAACCGTTAGTCTGAGAACACAATTACACACGATCCTTAGAACAGAACAAAATCCGGAAGAAAAAATTACAAAACTAAAAGCAGAAATTAATAAAATATTAAAAAATAGAGAAGATCAAGAAAACCAAAAGTAGTTTGTTTGAAATGATGGATGAAACGGAACTTGGGGGACAGTGGAAAGTAAAATATGGAGCAATAGTGTGGATAGAAATATCACAGATAAAATATCTCAGAGCTACAGTGAAGTTTGAAAATATAAGGGAATACTGTCTTAGAGCCAATTTTGTGCCCATAAATTTAATATCTATGATTAAATGGACATTTTATAGAAAACTATAAAATACCAACATTTACTAGAGGAGGAAAACATTCCAGAAAGATCTATAACCATTTTATAAATTGCAACATTACTCAGAAATCTTTCCGTTACTTTTCTCCACCACCCCAAGTTCCATTGAGGCACCAGGAAAGGAGGATTTGATAGTAAGTTTCCCAAGACCTTAAAGAACAAATAATCACTTTCCAATATGGGGAGAGGGAAAGGGAGAACAATTCCCAGTTCTCCTTATAAAACTGAGATGTCTCGGGGCGCCTGGGTGGCTCAGATGGTTAAGCGTCTGCTTTCGGCTCAGGTCATAATCCCAGGGTCCTGGGATCGAGCCCCACATCGGGCTCCTGGATCAGCGAGGAGCCTGCTTCTCCCTCTCCCTCTGTCTCTCTCCTTGCTCATGCTCTCTCTCTCTCTCTCTCTCTCTGTATCTCTGCGTCTCAGATGAATAAATAAAATCTTTAAAAAAATAAAAAAATAAAACTGAGATGTCCTTGATACCAAAAATGGACAAAGATAATACAAAGAATAAAATTATAGGTAAATTTCCATTGTGAAAATAGATGCAAAAGTCCCAAGTAAAATAAACTGAATTCAGCAGTATATAAAAAATTGCATATATGGCCAGGTAGTATTTACCCCAAGTTTATTTTAAGAATGCACTGGTTTTTATGACATTAGAAAAAAAAATCCATTAATGCAATTTACCATATTAAGAAACTTAAAAAGAAAAATACATATCACAATTCACAAAAAAAAGATATTTAACAAAACTGTAACTCCCTAATATTTAAAACCAACTAACCAACCAGTGCATAACAATACCAATACCCTAATGTTTAGCGGATTAGGAATAAAAGTGAAAACACTGAATCCAAAAACATTTTTCTAGCCAACCATCCAAATATCATATCTCTGGTGAATCTACAAACCAGAGCTTTATAGATAGGAGCCTGGTAAGAACTGTCCCTTCAACACTGTCTAGAGGGTGGGGGTAGCGCTGGGAGGATGAGTTACCCAAACTGGAGAGGAGGAGCCCAAGTTGTCCTTATGTGCAGACTGGATGAACGTTTGCACAGAGCGGGTCATGGAGAGAATGGACAGAACAAAGTCTTAGAATTGATAAGAAAATTCATCGAGATGGTGAGGACCAGCATAAAGGAGTTCACCATAACTCCACTCAGCAATTAGCGTGATGGGCACTTTGTGTGTCACTGTGACGGGCTAAGGGAGGCCCAGATGAGCGATAAACATTATATCTGGGTGTGTGTGAGGCTTTCTGGAGGTCGGCGTCTGAATTATAGTAAAGAAGGTCCGCCTTCCCCAGTGCCAGCTACCATCACCCAAGCTTTGGAGGGCTGGGACAGAAGGAACAGATGGAGGAAGGGTGAATTCTCTCTTTCTTCTCTGAGTTAGGACACCCATCTGCTCCTGCCCCTGGACATCCGAGTTCCCGTTCTCAGGCCTTCAGGCTGGGACCAGGTTGCACCAGTGGCCACATCCTGGTCTCCAGCTGGTGGACACAGATGCTGGGACTTCCCAGCTTCCACGACCATGTGGGTCATTTCCTATAATAAATCTCTTGTACACATCTCCATGTACCTATGGGTTCTGTTTCTCAAGAGAACTCTGGCTAATACACTCAGAAATTGTAATAATCATTAAGCAATAAAAACCATGTTACTTAGTAATCAACCTACCAAAATTAATAAGGTTTTTTTTTTTTTTAAGGAAGAAAATACACTTCTGTTGAAAAACTTAAAGGAGGACTTGAATTCTAGATGTGCACCATGTTTTTAGGTGCTTATTCCCAATATCTTAAAGATGACAATTCTCCCCAAATAGAGAGTATCAGTTCAGTGATGTCTGATCAAACTTGTAACAAAATTATTCATGTCAGAGAACAAATTGATCCTAAAATCTGAACAGAAAGTAAATGACTAAAAAAAAAACCAGACAATATTAAATAAAAATAAGAAAGGGGGATTTATCATATGATAATATATACTAAAAAGCTGTAGGAAGTTAACAGCATGGTGTTGGTGCAAAGTGGACATACAGACCACGCATAGTAGGAAACACAGCCTGTGACCGGTGTGGTACAGCCAACTGGCTTTCTGTATAGAAAATGAAGAAATTCCTTTGGTGGGAAAAGCTGCTATGAAACACCATGAAGTCACAAATAGCCTTTATTTGCCTGTGGTTTCATGGACATTGATGTGACTTGCTGCAGGTGCTGAGATGCTGCTGGAGGACCTCACATGGCACAGGGCAAATGCACCCTGTTCCCTTTCTAGAAGATTCTGACTCTGGAATGCGTCTGCTCTGAGGGTTCAGGTAGGATGCTGTAGACCTGTGTGAGGGCTTGAACAGTGGTGGTATGAATGATGATTTTCGGTGCTGTGCGTCCTGGGACAGAGTGAGACCAGCCTCCAGAAACCATTCCATCCGTAAGACAACAGAGCACGAGCGCAGAGTTTGGGTCTCCTTGAAGGAAAGATGCAAAGTGCATTTCAGAAATGAAGGACCCTGGTGCATTTGACTGCCCCCTCCGCCCAACCCCTCTTGCACACTCAGGCTGAGGCATGAAGCTCCTTGCTCAGAGGGAGAGGCGGCCCTACAGCCTCCTCCTCGATGCTACCTAGGAGACCATCCCTGCGAGCCACCATTTCTATGGGTCCCTCCAGCAAAGGTGAGATTTAGTGTGCCCATCAAAGCCCCTTCTTTCCACTGGGGAGCCCATCCTGCAGAGGTGAGTGCTCCATCTTCAGAGGTCGACAGATGCCCCCGAGAGTGACATGTTGGGGCTGCACACGGGGCAGCTGCTTTTTTCGCCCAGAAGTGGAAAGGGCTGCCAGGGCCTTGGGCAGGAGAACAAAGGTGACAGAAAGAGCCCGTCTGTGACAGTCCTACCCCCCACGGCCCCCATCAGCTCTGGGACGGCACCATGCCTGTCTCCCACCTCCAGCCACACTTCCCTTCCCTCCTCCCTCAGCAACCCGGGCTCTGAAACGCTGACCCTGAGGTCTGGGCTTGGATGGGACCCCACCAGGACAAAATGGCATGGGACCCATGGGGCAGGGTCCCCTTTGGATCTTGCAGGATGCCCTCTGGATCTGGAGGGACATGACGGGTCTAAGCCAGTGGGAGCAGATCACAGAGCTGCAAATGACAGATCAAATCCCACGGTAACTCCCTAGAGCCACACGCCCTGTAGGAGACCCCAGTGGTAAGTGTCTTCATCGGTGGGGATAGAGGATATTGTGGAGGATGAACCCCTTTGAAAAACTTTCCCACGTGGCAGCAAAAAGTGATCCACCCCATCTGCTCCCTGCCCAGATGAACACCCCCAATAACAAGGGGGCAGAGTCCCACCACTGCCTCGCACAGCAGTGAGGGGCAGGGGCTCCCGCAGATGGAGCCCACCACTCCTCCCTGCAAACATCCCCGGTGCTGGAAGGGCCAGGCAGAGACAACGTTTCATTACCGTTCCCAGCCCCGTGATGCACTGCTCCGTTGTCGGCTGAGCGGGGAGGTGCACAGCCAGGATCACACTGAGCTCAGCTCCCAGGACGCAGGATATTAAATCCATCAAACTAAATTAAAAGCTTTGGCCATCTCTTGAACTCAGGGTTGAGAGGCAGCTCTTTCTTCTTATTCCAACTGCTTCCCAGGAGGACGCCCAGCCTGCGGGGATCTGCAAGGATTCAGTGTTTGAATTATTTAAAGATGGAGGAGGGCCTGGATATGGGAAGGCATCTTGCCATAGAAACACTGCGACAGCTTCCCTGCAGGGCTGTGGGGACGCCCCGCTGGTGGGGAGAACAAAGTGTGTGTGTGAAGGCATCTGGATGCACTTGCCTGTCCCATGCTGGGGGGCCCAGCTCAGGAGACCCCACTCAGCAGCAAAGGGGCTGTGGACTCTTGCCCCCAGGACTCAGGCAGCCCTTCCACTGGGGCCCTGAAGCAGCCCTGCTCAGAGGAGCCAGATGTGGTCAGAGCTGTGGGCTCACCTCCTGGCCCCAGTCCTTGGAGCTGCATGGATCACACGGGGGAAGCGGGTTAGACTCTGAGGCCCTCTCCCACTGTGAATGACATGCACTGTGCTGGGATCTGCTCCCCTATGCCCCACACCCCACTCCTTCAGTCACCCCAAGCACAGAAGTGGACGGGCTGCTATGTCCTTTGCCCTGAGGGTTACAGCAGGGAAACAGAGCAGACCACATCCCTGCTCTCTGGAAGCTGCAGCCTAGTGACAGATCCATCACAATGGTGTGGTTCCACGAAGGAAGCAAGCCGGGTGTGTGATAAAAAGTGGGATGAGATCCTTAGGTGGGGCTGCTTGGACAAGGGGGGCTGAGACCCATGGAACCAGGAGCTGCCTAGGCATGGAGCCGGAGGAATTGCACCCTGAGAGAGGAGAAGGGTGCAGGCCTGGAGGTGGGCCCCAGCATGGGTCAGAGAGAGAGAGGGCTGGCCAGGTAGCTGGAGCTCAGAGAAGGAGGGCGAGGGTCACAGAAGGGCCGCTAAGTGGCCGGGGCCGGATCCCATAAGCCTTGTGGGTTAAGCAGTCGATGCGAAGTCACTGCAAAGCCAGGACTGGGCTTCCAGCCAGTGGTTCCAGGATCCAATCTGCCTTGTAATGGGTCCCTTGGCTGCTGTAGCTACAGATGTCTGTCAGCCTTCCTCCTCGCTGTCCCCACTGCAGCCAGCTCCACCAGCAGGTGTCTGGGTGAGCACCCCCTCAGCTCTCACACCTGTTGGGTCAACATCCTGAAAGGCCATTTCTAACCACCTCAGTTAAAACTGAAGCACCTCATTGCGTAAAGAGGTCAATTCTCCAAGAAGTAACAGTCCTTAATGCGTATGCACCTAACAGCAGAGGGTCAAACTATGTGAGGCAAAAGTGGATAGCCCCACAAGGGGAAAGAGATAAACCCACTGTTACAGTTGGAGGTTGCGGCACTCTCTGTCAGGAATGGGCAGATCCAGCAGGTGAGCTCAATGGCACCACCAACTGGGTCTAACAGGCCTGTGTAGACCACTTCATCCAACAACAGCAGAACAAACATTCCTCTCAAGGTGGGATGGAACTTCCACCAAGATAAACCGCTCTGGGCCATGAAACACATCTTAACAACTGTTTAAAGATTTATTTATTTATTTTAAGGGGGGTAGAGCAGGAACAGTCTTTTTTTTTTTTTAAAGGTTTTATTTATGAGAGAGAGAGAGAGAGAGAAAGCATGAGCAGGCAGAGGGAGAGGGAGAAGTGACTCCCTGCTGAGCAAGGCGCCAGGTGTGAGACTCGATCCCAGGACCCTGGGGTCATGACCTGAGTCAAAGGCAGACACTTAACTGACTGAGCCACCCAGGCGCCCCTAGGAAAGTCTTAAGCCGACTCTGCACTAAGCACAGAGCCCACACCTTGACAAGTTTTTAAAAGTAAGTATCAAATCAAGTCTGCTTTCAGGCAATAATGAAGTTGAAATTAGAAATCAAGAACAGGGAGACAGCTGGGGAATTCCAAAAGCACTCAGGGAATTAAACAACACACTTCTAAATGACACGTGTCAAAGAAGACATCTCAAGAGAAAGTTAAAAATATTTTCAATTAAATGAAAGGGAAAATAGAACTTTTGAAAATGTGTGGGATGCAGCAAAAGTAGTGCTTGGAGGGAAATTTATAGCACTGAAGAAGAATAGTTTAAAATCAATCATCCAAGCTTCCACCTTAAGAAATTACAAAAGGAAGAGCAAATTGAATGCAAAGTAAACAGAAGAAAAGAGACCAAAAAGAAAAAAAATGGAGCAGAAATAATTGAAATTGAAAAAACAGGAACTCCATAGAGAAAACAAGAAAAACCAAAAGCTGATTCTTTGAGAAGACCTATAAAATTGATAAGCCTCCAGCCAGACTAAGAAAGATGACACAAGTTATAAATATCAGAAATGAAAGAGGGGATATTCCCGTAGTTCTCAGGAACGTTAAAAGGATAATGAAGGACCACGATGAAAAATTCTATGTGCATATTAGATAATCTCGATGAAAGGGGTCAGTTCCTTGAAAGACACAACCTACCCAGGCGCACACAAGAAAAAACAGATGATCTGAATAGGTCTATATTGATTGGAAGATAGAATCAATACTTAATAACCTTCTAAAGCAGAAAGCCCCAGACCCAGATGGGTTCACTGGTGAATTCTTCCAAATATCTAAGGAAGAAATTATGCCAATTCTCTTCAATCTCTTTCAGAAGACAGAAGCAGAGGAACATCTCCTCTCAGCCTAGGAGGCCAGCATTAGCCTGAAACCAAAACCAGACAAAGATACTACCAGAAACTACAGCTAGAGCCCAGTATCTCCCATATAGACACAGACACAAAAATCCCCAACAAAGTATCAGCAGATCAAGCCCGACCACCTGTAAAAGGACTCATGCACTCATCCATCACAACCAAGTGGGACTTATCTGAGTTGTGCAAGGCTGTCTCCACAGTGGACTCTGGGTGATGAGGATGTGTTCATGCAGGTGCATTAACTGTAACAGAGGTCTCACTCTGGGGGGGGTGTCCATAGGGAGGGAGGGTGTGTGTGGGTGTGTGTGTGTGTGTGTGTGTTCAGGGAGTGTATGGGAAATGTCTCCTTCCCACTCAGCTGTGAACCTAAAGCTGCTCTAAAACTTGAAGTCTTTTTACAGGAAAGAAGTCAGTCCTACAGCACACCCCCTCCCTGAAGCCCTTCTCTTCCTTCCCTACCCACCATGACCCTTACCTCCTCTCCCACCCCGCCTGCATATTCATCCCCCCTTTGTTTGTACTTTGTACCTGTTTCCACCACTGCAAGATACATCCTTCGGTTATGGAGACTTTATCTCCTTGCTCACGTTTGTATCGCCAGTGCCTGGGACGGTGGTTGGCATATGGTAGGTGCTCCGTATGCACCAAATAAATGGATGAGTGGATGAACAGATGGGTCAGTGTCTTCCACAACCACACGGGATAAGTGCTGTGGACCCTTGTTTCATGAATGCAGACTGGCGTGCGTGCTCACTCTCCCAGGCAGGCCTGAGGGTTAGGTGAGCTCACTCCGTGAGAGGCTCACATCATGACATGAGGCCGGTGGGCAACACCTGCTCCAGCCAGGTGCTCGGTCAGTCCTGGGGTCCAGGTGGGCATTCGGGGCCCAGCTCCCAAGCAGGGATCAAATGGGTAAAATCAGTCACCTTGATGGGATTCTTCTGCTCTTAGGAAGTGTCTAAACTTTTGCCATTATATGTGGAGCTGGGGTGGGGTGCTGAGTGGGTGGGGGTTCTAAAACTGAAGGCCAAGCAAGAGGAAGGGCCTTCTTTGAGGTCAAACACTTCGACATGCGTCACCATCCTGCTCACCCATGTGTTTGACCCTGCCATGCCCAGCGCCACCCAGCTGTCCCCACCAGGACACAGTCCTATCCTGTGCTGAAACAAGCGCTGATTGACTTGGGGTGCGTATGGACACCCCCACACTGACCAGGGCCCCCCCAGACCTAGGCCTCCCATTCAGGGCTCCCATATCAGTCTGTCTCATTTTCTCACCAGTCTGACCTGGAACATGGTGTAGGGCCTGTGTCTCTCTACCGGCGGGGGGCTCGCTCTGAGCTTTTGTCCTGGTCTCTGGCTCCTGGACCTGACCCATGGCCCTGCTGGGGTGCATGTACCAGGATAGGTGTGCTTGGCCATGACAGGGCTGCACACCCCTGGCCTGGCCCCTACCTCTCATCCTCCCCCGGTTCGTCTCTGCTGTTGGCAGGAGCATGCATGACTGCTCTCCTGTCTACAGCCACAACAGGCCCTTAATCAAAAACCAGGCTGGGCTCCCCCGTTTTCCTGCCCATGATTCCCCGATGTATCTTGCTGGGCCGTGTTGGCCCCTGGGATGGGCCAAGCAGGGCCCGGGCCCAGAGATGAGCTGATCCAGGAGTCACTGGGCACCCTCAGCCTCTTGCAGGTTGTGGGCCATGGACTCTTGCCTCTGTCCCTGAGTCCCCCCAGCCCCCGCACCAGCGCAGACCGCACACACAGGGCCATTTTCCCAGTGGTTCCCCGAAGCCTGGTGCAGACACCCTTCCCAGGGATGCAGAGCCAGGGAGACCTCCTCACCCTTCCAGGTACTCAGCCTCCAGATGAACTCTCAGCCCATCCATGGAAACCCAACCCAGCCCGAGGGCTTCAGACCGATGGCTGCACTTTTCCAATGTCTCAGATACCCACCAGCCCCCAAACAGTGGTTTCCACCCCATGACACCCCAGTGGGCTTGCTGGCCTTGGCAGCTCAGCACACGGCTCACCGGGCTACACACGCTCTGCCCTCAGAGGAAGCCGAGAGCTTGGGAGAGCCTCTTACATGCAATTGTGGCTTCTCTTCTTCCCTCGATGGCCATAGCCATGCAATCAAACGTTTCTCAAGAACAGGAAGGAGCATAAACCAGGATTGCCTGTCTCCGGGTGGCAGAGATAAAACACGTGGTACTGAGAGAGGGAAATTTGTCCCAGCTTCTCCGGAGTGACCTTGAGCAAGGTAGTCAGTTTCTCCAGGGCTGGGGTCCGAGCTGGGCTCATGTGTCCGTGATTCACCGGCAGGGCTATTTGCTGGCTTACCTCCCATGGCCTCCTCTGTGTTGGATGTTGGACCCCTCCGTGGCCTCAGGGGATGGCCAGGAGCCCCGGGGAGACAGAGGGCGCTCTGGGCCACACCCCTCCCTTCCCTCCTGCAGGTGTGTTTCCCACGCTCTCCCGTCCTGGCCGCCGGCAGAGCAGTGCCCCGGAGAATAAGTCATGCTCCAGGCCAGGAGCATCTGTGCTCCAAGCCCCCCTCTGCCATCTCCGTGCTTGGAACCATGCAGCTGTCTTCAAAACCCTGATCCTCCATGTTCTCTGGTGTATAGAACTGGGGAGATACTAATTCCGGGTGGGATGGCTGTACGTTACAGATCGCGCCTCGTGCCCATGGGGGCAAGAGCCCTCATTGTTGTCTTTGTTCGCTGGACACTTTCTGGAGGATTTTTATTCCAAAAAAAAAAAAAAAATGTGACCTGCTAACTATTTCTGCGTTAAAAACAGAACTGAAAGCACAATCTATAGAAACACCGGTGTTCCACAGACTTGGGTGTGTACATGAGCTGACTAGAGATAATAGACACATTTTCTAGCCTTTAAAAGGAATTGTGTGCCTTAATTAAGAAAAAAAAGAAAGTTTTCTGCAAGCATATTAATTATCTCACTTGTCACATGAGGTGTTTGTTCCAGATGACAGGCCATAATTAGTGCGCAGAGCAGACTGAGGTTCCCAAGGAGAGAGGACGTGTGTCTCGGGGGGCCTGGCCTGACGTGGCGGCTGGCAGGGCCCCAGGTGTGGGGAGGGCGAGCCTGGGGGAGGAGCCCCTCTGGGTTCAGGCGTAGGAAGGAAAAGCCATTTGTCAACGCCTCCCTGAGGGCACCCAAGATGCTGTGCCTTTTCCTCACCCTCCCTGGGAAGAGAGAAATCCTCTTCCACAGCTCAGCCACAGAATGAGCAGCTCCACTCCCAAAGGGACCAACAACCAGGGAAGTGACTTTGCAAGGTCACGCCTGGTGCCCGAGTCCTTCCCGCCAGGCTGCACGGGCCTGGCACCACGTCACACAGTAGGAACGTGGCAAAGGCAAGCCTCTGTCTTCCCTGATTGTTGTTGTCCACTGGAGATACTTGTTCCATTAATGCACACACTCAAGGCGTCCCGAGTCCCGTGCTCAATGCCTTCCCCGAGCGAGGCAGCGGGGCAGAGCCATGAGCCGGACCACTGCTGCCCTGGCCGGGATCTTATCCGTGGACACACAAGCACCGTCGAAGGGGCAGAGGGACGTTCTGGTCCACAGGCCATCCTTCCCTTCCCTCCGGGGTGTGCATATCCCACCTGCTCTCACCCAGGCCTGAGTGACTCGTGGCCGAGAGACACCAGAAGAAAGGGGGGCCCACCCCTCCCACACCTGCCCCTACAATGCCCCACTTGCAGACGGGATGCAGAGGGAGGTGTGGGGCCCTCCAGGGAGACTGTGAGCCTGAAGGACGGTCACTGCGTGGAGCAGAGCAGTCCCCAGCCATAGCCACAGTGGGGCTGTGATCTGCTTCTGCATGGAGCCACTGAGATTCGGGACTTGTTTGTTACAGCCATCCTCACGTCCTGACTGGTGCAGTTGACATGCCCAACGCCTGGCCATGAGAGCCCAGCCACGGCGGCCAGGCAGGAGGAAGGGCCATCCTCCAGGAGAGGCTGGGCCTCCTTGGTGGCCCTGCATACATGGTTCCCTTCGCGAGCTGGCGTGACCCTCGAGGGCACAGACCTGGCCCACGCACTCAGCACTGAGCACGGTGGCCCCTCAGCAGTGGGAAGAAGACCACGTGAGAGGACAACCGTGCAGAGCTTCCTTCATTCCCACCACAGGCACAAGGTGCGTGCCCTACCTGCGGCGCCCCAAAGGCCGTTGCCTGATCTCACGGTCACGACTGGCACATCGCAGCGCTCACAGGCACCTGCCTTAGACGAACGTTAAATACACCATCGAGCTTAAGTGTTATTACGGTATTCGGGGCCTCCGTTTCTTCGTGGCTCACCCGGAAAGGTTCTGAGGCTTGAGAATATTTCTTTCAAGGTTAATTAAATGACAGGCCTGCTGATTCGCCTGAGGGAGGTCTCCACGCACCCAGGCCACCCTGAGTGTCAATCTTTATTACCGGCAAAGCTCGTCGCCAACACTCCGTCCCCGTAGGTCCTCCTGCCTCAGACGCGTTCAAGCAAAGATGCTCCGTGCTTTTATAAGGAGTTTTGACAAGACACGGGTTCCAATAAATTTTATACAGTTCATAATGTAGGAGAATCGCTGCTTCAGAAAACAAGTTTTAAATATTAACGTACCGAAGAATGTATTCAAAATGTACCAGAACGCATAGAATGATTATCTCCTCAAGGTAATATTCGCACTAGATGGGCTAAAAGTTGTACTGTAGAGAAAACGCCAGCCTCTTGGCTGCGTTACTCTGGATGCCCAAAGTCTGTTTGAGCAAAGGCACTTTTTTCTCCAGCTCAGAACTTTCTTCTGAGTCACAGAATATTAGTTTGACCATCTTGACTAATAGGTTACTAACCAATTAAACCCAGACTGAAGCAGAGAGCTGCTAGAGTTTAATTTGTCTTGGTAGGAATTCAATGCAGGGCAGTCATTGGAGAAAAAATCGATTATCGGCTGGCCTCCGCTGCTGGGTAGAGCAGCCAAAACCTGTCAATGAACTAATTCACCCGGTAAAACATTTAACGACCATCTACTTAGGCCAGCTACTTGTACAAAGATCAATCAGACCCAAACCCGCACTCAGAGTCTGGAGCCAGCCCGTGGGGGCTAAGATACTGGCTCACCGTTACAGCCTTCAGAAGGATGCTTCATCTTTTGGAAGCCATCTCTTCTAGTCCCCGAATAGGGATGCAAGAACGTGAGCAAACTGGTACCACTGGGGGGGAGGTCCCCAAGAACAGGGGCATCAGAGCCTGGTTCCCTGCTGGACCCCACCCCACCTGGCACGCCACGGGTACCGCACCTTTGGCCCCACCCCTGCTGCGTTGTGCTGACCTTTCCCGGGCACCTACCCAGGCCAGGTCTCTTCTGGGAGTTTTCGTGCGATAGCTGATTCCTCCATAGGGCACAAATGGGCAGAAGGACAGACGTGAGGCAGTTCGTGGATATCTCCTGCCCTGGAGGGGAGGCATTTGGCTGACAGTGTGCTGAGGGGTCAGCTCCCCGGGGTGGGCTCCCCAGGTGCAGGCGACGGGGGGCGGGCATGGTATTCTGGAGTCTGTGGGGGGCGTGCAGGCGGACGCTGAGGGGGTCTGCTGGGCCCTGGCGTAGACGGAGGTCCGCTATTCTGAGACAAGATGTGTAGAAGCAATTTCTCTGCGTTATAGGTGCTGCCTCTGAAGATCCCCACTGCTTTAGCATAACATTAAATTAAATGTGCTTTTTGTCTGTCTTTTAAAATAAAGCCCCTGAAGGATTAGGTTGTGATTTCTTCCCCAGATTGACTCTCATTTATCTGGAATCCCGTTTGCGGTGGCTCATCTATTGGCCTGCGCTTGTCGACGGGAAGGGTTATCAGTGTAGTTCATTCCCTCACCCCCTCCTTCATTCCTCCTCCCGTCCCTGCTGTCAGACGACCATCAGAGCAAGTGAGCAGCACTTACTGAGGCCCCGTCATGGGCCACATGAGATTTAGGGATCCACGAACCTTGGTCCCCGGCTTTTAGGACCCAGGTGTCCGAGGCAGGAGCCCTCCAGGTGGACTCTCCTTAGCTCACGCCACAGACCTGTTCTGATCGGAGGTTGTTTGCAGGCAGGAGGCCTGAAGCACCTTGATGAACACGGGCAGGCTCTCCGGGTGGAGCCTGGGCCCACCTGGAAGTGATACCTCAGCCCCCTCCTCCAAGTGCAAAGGAGAAGCCCCCCTCCCTGCGCTCTGGAGGCAACCTCTGAGCGCTGCCCATCCTGAGCTGGGCAGAGCTGACCTCTTTCCAGATTTGCTGTCCGCTGGGGAGATGTGCAAGGACTGGCTGCAGGAGGTCACAGGCTGGGGGCAGGGGGCCACCCTGGGTGGCGGAGTCTGTCTCCAAATGGCTTCCCACTAGGAGGAGCCTCCTGGAGGTCAGGGACGGAGCTGAATTCAACTCATCCCCAGAAATGTTTGACGAGTCCATCAGTGACTGACCAGGCCAGTCGTTCGGCCACACCCCTGCAAATGTGTGGCCCAGTGGTGCAGAGCTTTGGGCTACACTGGGGCCTGGAATCAGGACAGACGGGCAGGAGAATTGGGCTCCTGGCCTCCCCTGAGGGATAGATGCCCTTTGCACTCCCTCTGAGCCATGGGTGCTGGCCAACAAGAGACCCTCCTCACAACAGGCACCTGGACCCCAGCAGGTGCTTGTCTCTGGCCTGATGCTCTGCATCTGGCCTCAGCGCTACTGGCCTGGAGGCACTGTGGACACTCATGCGGCCAGAAGGCTCTCAGGAGGCTGAGGATCCGGCCACAAGACGATGCTGAGGCTTACGGTGTATTTCAGGGGTTGCTGAGGTTGGCTCTCAGATGCTGGGTCCTGTGAGCTGCACCCTGGCTCTTCTCCTGGGATCCAGCCTACTTCCCAGCTTCCCAGACAGGCCCCTGGAGAAGGGCACCTTTGGGTTGCTGGAGAGCTCAGGTTTCTCTTCTTTGGGGCCTGTATCCGTCAGGATGGGTGTGGTTGCGCTGTGGTAACAAGCAAAGTCCACCTTCCAGATTTCTCACTCGGTTGAGTCCCCTGCAGGTAAAGCTATGTGGGCAGCCAGCTCCCTTCGGGGGGTGGCTTCAGGAATCCAGAGGCTTCCTTGCGGAATCCTCGTTCTTTGGGGTCACTGCCTCTCCCCCGACATGGCATCACTGTCTTCACAGCTGACTGGTCACATATGGTCCCTGAGATCTACCAGCCAAAAGGGCGTCTGGGAAGTGACTCCATGAACCCAGGTAGGAGGCAGAACTGCTCCCACTGCCCGAGTGCTCCCAGCAATATCTCAGTTCTCCCAGGGGAGGAAAGGAGACTTGCTCCCCACTCACTCCACCACCTTCAGGCACGTGTACCCGGGCAGGCCCCTCATCTATACTCAGCAGCCACTCTCCTGAACTGAACAAAAGTCAGGGTCTGAGTCTGGCTGTTTTGGAAGATGCTGGGGCAGCCCAAGCACCTGCTTGCAAGGCTGTCTCCTGCTGCAGAGCCCCGCAGAGCAGGCATGATTGGGAGGGGGAGCCAGAACGGAGACAAGACAGGACCTCATAGCACGTGTCTCCGCCACCCTACCTGCCTGAAGATCTGTGCTGAGCAAGGAGCGAAGGGGCACCTGTCCTGCTTCCTCAAGGCCCCGGTGGCCCAGTGCAGCAGGTAGGGCAGAGGCCATGGGCCACGTCTTCCCAGAACGCAGGGTGGGTCTGGGCAGAAGTGAGGAGGTGCAGGTACATGCAGCACTGGGAGGGTCTCACGGTCAGGGAGACCCTGGCACCAGCCCCTGGGTGCACGAGAGGCTCGGCCTGAGAGGACCCAGGCATGGGTGGGCCGGTGCTGCTGACCAGCAGCTGGGTGGAGGGAAGACATCCTCCAGGAGCCCCCGGCAGAGACCAGGAGAGTGGACACACCCTTGGAAATGGGGCGGAGGGGCGGTGAGTCAGGTGGGGACACCTGAGGTCCTATAGCCATGTGGGTGAGGGACTCACAGCAGCAAACGGTTGACGGCAAAATTGGCAGGACTTCACCGGGGCCGACATGGACGTCGTGGAGACGTGGCTGCCTATGATGTTGGCGACACCCTCCCTGGAGGGCCGGTGGAGACTGTGAGCAAATGTGTCTTGTCCACGTTGGTTTCCTCCACGTGGGACAGATACAGCAGACCTGGGCAGGACCAGCAGAGGGGCCATGTCCCACAGTGGGCTGTGCCCATGCCACCCTCGGATGACGTTCTGCACCCTCTCTCTCTCTCTCTTCCTCGTGCAGAAGGGACAGCTGCTTCTGAGCACACTGCTCCGCGTGAGCCTTACTTCTGATGTTTCTATGGCAATGGGTCTTGATTATATTAAGTGTCTGGGCTGCAGTATCACTGGGAACACCGGCCAGGAATTGCTTCATGAAGCTTGGCCATCACCGTGGGTCCTGGACGTTTCTTCCCTCCCACACGCCCACCGGAGCCTCCTGTCACCCTCACTTTGCAGGCATGGAGAGCCCACTGCTCTTCCAGCCTCTCGTCCAGGGCTCCAGCCCGCGTCCCGCCCTGGCCAGCCTCTCGACGTCAGCACCAGCCCCACGTTCCCCAGCAACCCGCCCGAGCGGGGAGCTGGGCAAGAAGGGATGCCCTCGCTCGCTGGGGCTGCCGCCCCCACCTGCTCCCGTCAACGCACCCCCCGCCCACCAGCCCGCTGTGTCGGAGACGTGCACCCCCATGTTGTGCCTTCTCGGTCCTCAGCTGGGAGATCCTGCGGCCTGGCAGTGCAACAGTTCTTTCAAGGGTTTCAGTTACGGACCCTGCCGTGTTCTCCGTGTTGGTGCTCGGCGTGCCCACAACTGGTCCGGCGCTCGGTGATTGCTGGATATGGATACAAAAAGATAATCCGTGCACCCTCCCATTGCCCGCTGACTGAGTGGGTCCTCCTCCTGGCTGCTGGGGTCTGCGCAGTTCGTGTGCCCTGCAGAGAGTATTTAACCTCCCGTGCCTCAGTTTCCCCATCTGTAGAACGGTGCCATTGATGGAGTCTACAGTACCGCAAGGACTAAATGGGAGACTGTCTGGCACACATTTGACACTCAGTAAATATACCATCGTCGTCATCAGCACCTGGATGGCGCCCGCTGGACACAGTAGGTGCCTCTCATAAAGGTCCCTCCAAAGGGCACAGAGGGCATCCTGGTCCTTGGTCCAACGTCATCGGTCTGCTTCCAGGGACCCCACTAGGGCCTGCCTTCATCTTCTGCCTTTGGTTCTTTTTCAAAACACATTTTATTAGCTGGGAAACCTCTCTCTCAACACTGTCTTTTTAGTGCCAAACATCTGTATAAAGGCGCAAAAAGTAGTAATTGAGACAGTCACAAAGTCATATGAATTTATAGACACGACCCCGCGTTTTCACATACGTTTGGAGAGTGAGTTTGTGGAGCGAGAGTCTGGAGGGTTCTGACTCCCACAGTTCATGAGTTTTCACGAGGAAAGTGCACAGAGGGGTGTGGGGGAAGCTAGGCGTGTCCTCGAGACGAGTGTGCGTGCACGTGTTTGCACCAGTGTGGACAAGCATGTGGTCACTTGATGGAGGCTGGGTGGACATATGCGTGGATTCTAGGAGAGCTTGCTGCAGGAACCCCTCCCGAGGCTTGCACACGGGTAGTTGCTGGAGTGAGAACCTGGGCATGACTGGGTGGGTCCCTAGCAAGTCCTCCAACCAGGGCCATCCATGGTGTCCTCCGTGGACCACAGCCCGACGCTTGTCCACGCCAGCTCCCATGACCACAGGGAGCCCAGGAGGCTACTCTCTGAGTACAGATGTGGAACATGACTCACACTTGACCCAAGAACGTTGAAGGTTTACCCCACGCAGATGTCCGTTTGGTCATCGTTCAGTCGGGATCAATGGAGTTAATCCACAGGAGTTCAAGGATGAACTTTCCCCTTGATTCCAGATCTGTCCCTTGCGCCTGCCGGCCTTCTGGTGGGACGGGCTGCAGTGGCCTCTGTGTGTTAAGCTGACTAAAGTATCTAAGTTGTTAAAGATACTGCCTTATCCCCAAATTCTTGCAGGTTATGCAGGGCTTCTGTAAGCCAGAACAATGCAGAGACAGAGCTCCCCAAATACCCAGCTGTGTGATGGGGAATATGCCCCTCTGGGCAGCTGATGTCTCCCTGGGGAGCACCTCCCACAACCAGGAGCTCCTAAAGCGGATTGGTCATCAGGAACCTGCCCCGCTCCGGCAGCAGGGGCTCCCCGGCTCATCTCCTCTGTGCAGAAGCCCTGTGCTGAGCCACAGCCTCACCATGCTTTAGCTGTATTATTTCTCCCCCTAGGCCTAGGTCTGTTTGTTGGCCTGAAAAACAGGATAAAAATAATGCCTCATAGCATATTGTAGAGGTCTGGTAAAATAATGCAGACTACGCCTCTGCACAGAGCAGCGCAGAGCAGGTGTCTACCCCTGTAACTGTGTCCTCCGCAGGGAAACACCGTGGCTGGGTGGGGTCTGGATGCGGCCGGTCGTTCAGCAGCCCCGTGAGGGTGTCACTTTGTTCCAATCCCCTGTGCACCCCAGCCCCTGCACTGGAACCCAAGGTAGAGCCTCCAGAAAGATTTGCTGAATGAATGGATGGATGGATGAATGAATGATGTGAAAGCAAGCCCCTTTAGCCGGAGAATAACCAAGGAAAGAGGAGAGAAGACAGAGCGGGAGGGGGTCAGAACTGGCGACACCAGACCTGCAGTGAGGTCCCTCAGAGGATCCGAGAAGGGGTCTGTCGGGGTCTGACTTGTCACTGGAACATATCAGATGGGTTCCTGGAGTCATTCACTATTAGACAAGAGCCGGGGGGCAGTGTGCCCGGGAGCCTGTTACTAGACTCCTGGTGACAAAGAGAAGGAACTAGTGGGTTCCTGAGGTTTAGGAACCACATCCTGGCTTGTGCGTGCAGGCGCATGTGAAGGGGCCAGAAAAAATGCAGGGCGCCTGTCAAACTTGAATCTCAGATAAACAAATATTTTTTAGTGTCTACCATGCAATATTGGATCACACGTATGCTAATACATTTTTAGGATTGTAGGTTTTGTATTTTTATTTGGAAACTCTGACAACCTGTGTGTGTGTGTGCGCATAAAATTTAATCTTCCAAACAGCCCTACCCAATAAGTTCTACTATTATTTCCACTTTCCATCTGAGGAAGCAGAGACACCCAGAGATGAATTAACTTGCCTGAGATCAACAGCCAAAACATGACTGAACCAGGAGCTCCGCCCAAAGCCAGTCTGCCAGGCTGAGCAAATTGGGGGGCAGAGATGCATCCTCCCAGAGGTTGGGGGAGACCTCAGGGGGCCGGCGGTGAGGGTGGGAGAGTGGGGCATGGGAAGACCCTCTGTCTGCAGCCCACCACTGCCTTCCTGGTCCTTCCTGAAGGCTTCCCGCCTCACAAATGTCAACAAGGTGACAGACTCGAGTCCAGACTCCACCCGCCCACGGAGCGCTGGCCTGGCATGTCCTTGGGGGAATTAGCCGGGGTGATGAGGTTCTCTGTGGGGTGTTCAGGGCTGGAGGAAGGCCCAGGTTCCTCGTCCACCTGTCCGTGTCCGCCAGGCATCCCCCACGGCTCACCGACCTCCGCAGCCCTTAGCTGACCCTCCCTTCCCAAACCCTGCCCCTTCCATCTCAAGCGTCACCTCTCCACCCCGAAGCTCCCTGGAAACTCAGCCTGAGCGGGGACCGTCCTCCGGCCTCGCCTCCAACACACGCTTCCCCAGTTTCCTGGTGTCTCGTCCCTTCTCCCAGCTGCCATGTGACAGCTCACTTACTGCGGAACGGCCTTGATTTAGGGTGATTTATGTGTGTGTCTGTCACCGGGAAGGCTGTGCGCTCCCCGCGGGCAGGGACCATGCCTGACCCATGCTGTCCGTTCTGTGCTGAGTGTTTATTGGCGCGAATCATCTTGGATGGTTTCCATATGCAAATCATCCAACTAACCCAGCGTCTCCACACCCCCGTCAAGACCAACCTCCCCCTGACATAGCTTCTCACGCAGCAGTGTAGCTGAGCAGTGTTCCAGTGGCCGCCGAAATTCAGGGGACAATTTTGTCCTTATCCCTAATTATAAGGAACGTGATGGGTTGAATTATGTGCCCTCAAAAAAGAATGTCTAAGTCCTGGGACGGCGTCTTCCTCACAGACCAGTTGGTTTATGCAACCCCCGGTTTGTGCAAATTCGTTATGGGAGCCCCGGGAAAGAGCACAAGGAGCCTACAAACTTTTCAGAGAGAAAATCCCGCAGCCGGCTCTGGGACACGGATTACCAGCCGCACATCCGAAGGCGAAGCGCCGCGACCTACCGCTCTGTCCTCACGATGCGGAGCCGGCTGTGGGGGGCCCAAGTAGGGTCTGGGTGTGAAGGGCACCCTCCCCGTAACGACACACGGATATTAATTTGCCACATGTGCAACCCTCACAGTCGGCCCGTGGTTCCCTTTCGGGACACATCCGCTGGGGGTGGGTTTGCTCGCCCTGCTCCAGCTAATCTAATAGAGGAGCGGGGTTGATTAAGCCCACTGGCATTTAATCTCAGCGAATGTTAGACAACAATCTCATTATGTGTTTGTGTCTTCAGCATGATAGGCGAGGAATGAAATCAAGCCATAAAATCAATTATTTCTGCAGAAATTGTCATATAAGACAAAACATCATCAGGAGACAAAAGCGGTTATGATTACGGCTTAATTTGTCCTGTGCTGATTGTGGAGCGCGGCCCACGCTCTGCGAAGCTCACCTGCCCTTCCTGCCGTGCGTCCCGGGCCCGGGCACGAGGTGGGCAGCGAGGGCTGTTCTCAGAGACA
Source organism: Callorhinus ursinus (assembly GCF_003265705.2). Lineage (NCBI taxonomy): Eukaryota > Metazoa > Chordata > Mammalia > Carnivora > Otariidae > Callorhinus > Callorhinus ursinus. The sequence continues at coordinate 2,090,936 of NW_027397110.1, read as the reverse complement.
CCCGTCTGTCTCCCTCGGCCTCGGTCTCTGTCCCTTTGTCTGTCTCCGTCTCTCTCTGTCTCTGTCTCTGTCTCTCTGTCTCTCCCCCTCCTCTCTCTCCACCCCCCACCCAGCTCCCTCTGTCCCTTCCTCTGCTCAGAGTACGTGTGACACAGTGGATAGTTGGGCCGGTGCAGAAAGTCCTGTTTCGGGGGTGGGTGTCCCGGCCCTGCCACGGCCCCTGGATCTTGGGGTTTGCAGGGACCGAGCCGCACACAACCATGTGACTGTGTATCCTCTGGGGCGGAGAGCGGCCCAGCAAGGAGCAAACACTGACTCGGAAGTCAGGGGGCTGCGGTCGCCTTAACTCTGCCTCTCGGGGCCGAGGGTGTTGTCAGAGCCTCAGTTGCCCTGTCTGCCAAGCGTGGGGTCGCGGGGGCAGGTCTCTCAGCTGGGCAGGACCTTGCAGGAGCCTCGGGCGGCGCGTCCTCCACCCTAGCAGCCCCGAGGCCGGAGGAGTCTTGTCTTCTTGCTGCCACTTCTGTCCCCTGAGCCCATATGCGGTGAGAGGGGCCCTGGTGGCAGGGACCCCTCGCAGGCCCAGCCCGGCCGCCGGCATCGGGGTTGGTACGTTGTGCGGGAGGGACAAGCAAGGTGGACCTGAGCACGGCACGTCGGGGCCTCCTGCCCCGCTCCCCTGCCAGCCAGGCCAGGGCCAGGGAGCAGGCACCATCAGGCCAGCCTGCACGCTTCTCCAGCCCTGTCCCCTCCTGCCAGAGGCCCGGCCCACCTCTCCACGGCTGGGACAGAGCTCTCCTGTCCCCACGGCTTGCAGCAGCTGCTTCGAACAATTCCAGAGTCTGTGCAAACGCAGGAAGGGTCTCAGCTGTCCACCAAATCCGCAGGGACGCCCCGGCACGGAGCCTGGGGGGAGCTCTTCACCTAAACACAGGCCGCCTACAACTTCTAGGCAGCCCAGAGCCAGAAAGGCATATTTTCCTAGTGCCAGAGCCCAGCCCGCCTCGGAGACAGAGGGCACCTCTGCAGACTGGCCGTCCACTGCCCTGCCCTTCACCTAGTGCGAGCCTGCTGGGAGCCAGAAGAGCCATAGACGTGGGAGGGGATCCAGAAATGATTAGGAACCCCCTCCCCGGCCGCCACGTGGGGTGATGTCTGCACTGGTCTGATTCCCGATCAGTGCCGCGGTGATCACGACATGCAATGGGCCACGTGCTGCCATCTGCCTGGTGAATTCCCATCCATGAAGGGACGCTTTTGGGGAGCAGGAAAATCAAATACACACACAAGCCTGGGCACGGCCTGCAGAGGGTGTGGGGGCATCTGGTGGGAAGGACAGAGGAGTCCAGGCCAGGTGCAGCTGGACAGACTGATGGGCAGCCTGGCCGACGGGCATGGAGGGGCTCAGGCGGGCAGCCAGCGACGGGACCCTGTAGACACAGCCCAGCACAGTCAAAGCCTGTAGCCCGAAAGTAAAGAGCACACGGGACTGCACTATTTATTTATCAACTCCGTTATGCATTTAAACATTTATCGAGTGCCTACTGTCTACCAGGGACTGTGTACAGCCATTGGCGGAGGAAAGACGATGCTCTGAAGGTTAGAGAACACACAGGATTAGCCTGCAACCCCCAGTACAGTAAGAAAGGCTTGCACAGGGTGTCAGGGGCGAGAAGGGGGAGAGGCTGAACCCAGGAGGAAATACAGCACAGGAGCTGAGGCTGGGCTGTGGAGGGAGGGGCGTGGTTCCAACAGCTCTGTCTCCTAGGGGCTGGGGGTTCGGCATGACCCGCGCCCCGGCCCTGGGCTTGTGCCTCCTCACCTGCACAGTGGGGGCGATGGGAGCCTCGGCTGCTGCGTCAGGGTTCCCGGGCTAGCTGCTGGGAGACGTGAGCAGCCGACTCTCTTGAACAGACGTACCCATGCCCCTGTGTGCGTGCGTGCGCGTGCACGTAAGTTTATAGTAAGTGTTATTACTAAGAAACGATCAGTCACAATCCGGTTCAGAAAAGGAATTGCCCGCATCCCTGACAAGGGAGTGTCGTTCCGACATGAATGTTGGCTGTTGACGCCTCGTGTCAAGTGAACGAGTAAGACTAAAGGGAACAGAGACGCGTGGGGGGGGGTGGGGCGTGAATAAATTCCCCGCTGGAGCAGCTTCTACTTCCCAAACGCACGGAGATTTTCTCACTTTATAATTCTGTTCACAGTACGTGAGCTGCAGACAGGACCTCGTTTTAGGTTTGCTGTGCATTATTAACATTTTCTGCACGAAGGTGTGAGATCTAGACCATCACTGCCCGAGGCCACGAAGCTCTGAGTAGCAGCGTGTGCCGACTCCGTGGTGTAGCGCCCCGGGGACAATGGGCAGTGTCACACTGCCGCGGGGGGTCCTGGAGGCGGACAGGAGGGAGGGCCCTGGAGACAGTGACCGCCTTCCACCACGGGCCACGGGGCCTCAGCGATCTAAAGAGCACGTGGTAGTCAAGTGTGGAAACAGTGACTGGTGAGTGGTGCGTGTCGAATGCCTTTGCTCTCGATACAATCTGTTCGAGTTTATGTGAGTAATTGTGAGTCTATGTAAGGCCATTTTTAATGTATGTAACGACCGGCTAGCGAATTTCCCGGAAGTCTCCCAGGCGCTCAGGGAGCCGGCCTGCTGGCCGTGAGTGTGGCCCAGCTGCCCCGGCGCTGAGCCGGGCTCAGGGGTCCAGCGAGCGCTCGCACGTCTCCCACTCAGTGAGCCCCAGCATCCACATCGTTTAATATCTGCTGTTATTACTAGTTTTTAAAATCTGCCTGCAGGTGTCAGAGAATGTTTTCTCGAGCACAGGACGTGTGAGCTGAGTCCTGGTGGACAATCAGAGGTGCCACATACAAGGAATCCAGCAGCACGTAAAGGCCACTGGAGGCGGAGTCAGAAGCCCACCGGCAGGTGAGACAGATGCTGTGCTTGCCCTGGCAGGATCAGCGTGTGGGGTGGGCGGCAGAGGTCCTGGGGGGGTGGGCAGTGCTGTAATGCCCGTGGGGGGAGTGGGAGATGGCAGGTGACTTCCACCCGTCCTGAGGGTCATCCCACGTGCCACTCGTTATAGTTTAGTTACTGCTCCACGGGCCCGTCTCCTCCTCTGAAGATGAGGGCTCTGTCCATCCTCTGTTAGGTGTTCAGAACATCTGGTACCCACGGAACCCCTCGGTTGAACCTTGATGAGACACAACCCAGGGACCAAAATGGGGATGGAGGAAATTGCTGGCATCCCACAGCCATTCAGGACTGGCTGGCCAGATGGACTGGAGAAGCCACCTGCCCTCCGGGGCCTCCCAGGCACGCAGGCAGGCCCCGTTCATCTAGGCTCAGGACAAGCCCGAGAGGACCGTTGGGTCTGCTTGGCCCTTTCTGAGTTGGAGCGACCACCCGAGGAGGGGAGGGGAGGAGGGAGGGCACCGGCATGCTGGCTTCATCTCTCTGCCCAGGGAGACCAGACACAGCGGGCCTGGCCCTTTGGAAGAGTTTCAGAGCCGGCTACTGGAGGAGGGCAGGCAGGCTGCCACGGGGCAGGCCCATGGTCAAAGTAATCCAGGGGCCTGTTCATCGTACGCCAAGGAGGAGCACAGCGCAGGGAAGCTCGGACACGCCGTCCCACGGCGCCACGCTCTGTCCTACACAGGCCCAGAGGCACAGGGCGGGAGCGGGCTCTGGTCCCGGAGATCATGGCGGGCTCACCCCAGTGTCCCGGAGCCGCTCAGTCAGGGGCGGCACCAGAGCTCCCCCGGCAGGTGCTGACCCGCTCCGGGGACCCAGTGGGCATGCTGACCACTGACGCAACCTTCCCCAACGCTTGGCTTCCATCAGGTTCGGGATTTTTGGCCTTGAATAAGGTACACCCCTTCTTCCCCAGAGCGGCAGGCCATGGCTCTCACGTTCTTCTCTGTTTCAGTTCTTAGAGCAGTGGATTTATCTGCTTCCTCCCTCAGTTCTTCCTCCTGCGCCCTGTGCAGGACCAACAAGGTGCACTGGTCTCAAGGCCTTCCTCCGCCTTCCCTGTCCCTTCCTCTTGGGCCCATGCTGGAGTATTCCTTCTTCCACGCTTCCTGCTCTTTGGCGAAATCCCCTCCCCACCCAGATGATCAAAGTGACGGACACACGGGGTTGGCCTGTGCCGGACACACCACCTCTGGGGGCATGGCCCATCTTTAGCCTTATCTCCAGAGTTCGCATTGCTTAGTGGTGATTGTAATCTTTCTGCTGGGCCCGGAGTGAAGCGACGTGGAGCACTGTGCAGTGTGAGGTATCAGCTCTGGGGAGAGGAGTGGGCTGCATCTCAGCTGCCCCGCAGGAGAATTCGCTGGGAGGGGATAATTCAGTCCAAACACCTTGAATCCTAAACAGCAAGGTGGAGTTACTATTTGGGGCAGAAGAGGTCACAGAAGGAAAATAAGGGGAACACCAGTACTGCATCACAACGCTAGACTCGCTCAGGAAACAATTAAGTGGTACCTAGAAGAAACTGGGTATTAGGGTCAAAATGCATTCTCATGGCTAAGTGGCCTTTCCTCATTCTCTCTTCAATCCTATATTCTTAGGTTTTCAGGTCTTGGGGGCTCTGGGGCACTCGCGGTGGGGGCAGTGCCTAGTATTTGTAGACTATTAAGGGATGGTGGTGTTTCTCAGAGTTCACAGGTAATTTGGGAGTTGAGCTGCTTCGTTGGGAGCTGAGGTGCTGCAGTGTGTAATCTGGGCTCTGGCTAGTGTTGGGCACCATGCAATGGTCGTGAAGGTCAGCAGCAGGGCAGGAGACCGGGGGGGTTTCTCCAAGGCACTCCAGGGCTTTGCTAAATAACCGTGGGAGCGGACTGGAAGCCGGGACAAGGCTGAAGGTTGGAGAAACATCTTCTGAGGTGCAAAAAGCTGGAGAGACAAGAGAACCTCAGGAGCCCCCAAAGCTGGCTGACTGGTTGAAAAGCAGAAAAAGTGACGCGTGTGGTTTGGGAAGCTCATGTGAGGTCTCTAAAGCACAAAGAGATCTCTGGAAACCGCCCCCCTCTCCCCTGTGCTCAGGTCACAGGTCATGCTGAAAGCATGGTGCCAACACCCTCAAGATATCCCAACCCAGTAGTGAACTGGATTCGGCTGAAGCTCCAGCAAAGCCCAGACACAGCTCGATGCTGAGAAGGTGGGTTCACCCCTCACCAATCCCCAACCAATGATCTGACCTGAGGAGGAACATGCTTCCTTCTGGAGGGAAGTGTTATTTATATGTTATTTACTGTGGTCTCTGCCTTTGTCCCCCTCCTTTTTACAATCAATGTCTAGGATAAAAATAGAGAGTACTTGATGCATAAGGAGAAAAGAAAATGAGACCCACGGTCGTGAGAAGATATGGCCGATAGAATCTTGCAGAGATGATGTAGATGGTGAAAATCTCAAACAGGAGCCTTGAATGCCTCCGACAGCTGCCCAGCACCTCGGAGAGAGGCAGGAACAAACAGAATTTTGTCAGATAGGCAGATCTGAGCAGAAATGCTAGAAATAAAAATTGGGTGATCTAAAGTGAAGATTAATTAAGTGGGTTTACCAACGGAGTGGACACACTGGGCTCCCCTGGGTCTGGTCCCAGGTCTGGGTCTTCTCCGCTTGTGGATGTTCCCCTTGGGCTTCCTGGATGGTGAGAACACGTCCCCCATGTGGGGAATGGATGAAGCGTGCCCCGAACGATGGAGAGCACTTGCTGCTTGGGGAGGTGCTGGGTCCATGCTGGTCTCCTCTGGCCCACCCACCTTCCAGAATATATGTCACATGGCCCAGCTGAGTGTTGTGGCTTTGTGGACATCGACTCCTCACTTGGAGTGGGAGGAATTACAAAGGCATGTGGTAAGTGGCATGAATTATAATGCACTTACAAGGAGGGATGGGAGAATCAGCAAAGAATTGAGAACAATACTTCATAATACAGCCCAAAGGAGGCAGCTGGTGAATGAAATGTAAGCATTGTGAGATCTTGTCCATGAGGTAGTAAAACTACTACTTTCAGGTACTTCATATCATATCGGAGATGCCTGTTATAATAATCTCCATTTTAGTCACTAAAATAAGAAAACGTTATACAACGAGCTAATGGCAAAGAAAATGGAATAATAAAACATACCAGATTAATATAAATAATTCAAGAAGAGAAAGAGAAGGGGAAAAATACAAGACATATAGAAAGCTAATGGTAAGATTATAGATTTAAACCAAATACATAGCAATTACTATGTTGAATCATATGAAATTGTCTTTTCGTTGGTGAAAATCATCAAATATCGGCAATTCATGACTCAGTTCAGTACATTAAATGAAAATTAGCTGCACATTCCAAGTAGGAGACAAAGATTAACAGAGTAGATCAAAAAAAAAACAAAAACAGCCCAACAACAAGAACAGCACAAATTACACTGAAGAGAAGAACAGAGGCAGGTTGATAGCTACATGGCAGGAAGAAGGACCGCATACAAATCCCGCGTGAGGGGAGCTGGGCAGCTGAACCGACATCCCACATGGTGGACAGTGGGCAGCAGGTGCTGACAGGAGGGACATCTCACCGCAGTCAGAGGTCAACTCGACAGGTAGCTAAAGCATCTCCAAATGACATAGCCGTCCACCTAATGGAGCCTCAAAATTTTTAAGCCCAAAAGTTACAGAACTCAAAGAAGAAACCGAGGCATCCACAGGCACAGACTCCCAGGCACGCCCTGAACCAGCCCTGCGACTCTCACATCCACGCTCTGCGGAAATGGAAGCACACACATTCCAGAAGGGCAAACATGCTCACAACAGTGTTAGCTATAAAAGCCTAAACTGAAAACTGTGCAAATGTTGTGAATGATAGAATGCATAAATGAATGAATTCTGGACTATTCATGCAATGAAATATATAGCAACAAAAAGCACACACTACTGGGGCACCTGGGTGGCTCAGTGCGTTAAGCGTCTGCCTTAGGCTCAGGTCATGATCCCGGGGGGAGCCTGCTTCTCCTTCTCCCTCTGCCCTTCCCCCCCACCCCCACTCATGCTTGCTCGCTCACTTTCTCTCTTGGGCTCTCTCTCTCAAATGAGTGCATAAAATCTTAAAAAAAAAAAAGAATACTGCTGATCATATCAGTGTGGATGGATCTTATCAATATGGGGCTGAGCTGACTCCTCTCATTAACGCAAACTCCACTAGTTGATGTGGGGAGGGTCACGAGAAAGGCTCTGGGGTGCCAGGAGTATCCTGGTGTTTTAAATCTGACTACGCGTTTCCCTTTAGAAAAGAGCAGTGAGCTATGCGCGTAAGATTTGCAAACTGTACTTCATTTATATTCTAATTCAATTAAAAAGCCAACAAGGAAATTTCACAGGAGGACTTTTTAGTCACTATGTCAGACATCATGATCTGACTGCTTGAAAGAATACAGATGGTGCAAACTTAAGGTGACATCCATGGGAGCTTATGCCTAGATTCAGCTTCACAGGCTGCATCTCTACAGGGATTGAGTAAGAACCAGCCAGGAGATTTATAATCCCAAGGTAGAAACCCTGTTCAGCATTCCTTACTAAAAAAGAAGCGGTTGGTTAGGTCTTGCAAACCAGTCTTGACAGCGCCCGGGAGCCTTTGGAACTCGCCGTGGTGCCTCCCTGTCTGTCATCTCCAGCCGTTCTCATAAGCTGAGGCAGGTTGTAGCTTTCACCCCGCTCTGCACCCACCTCAGGGGAGGGGGGCCCCAGGCTGGTCCAGACTCCCTCGGGCTCACAGGTGTGGCCGAAACAGGATCCTCCTCCTTCTCAAATCCCCGAACGAGGAAGAGGCATGGAGCCGTAAACCCACAGTTGACGAATAATGTGGGAAAGAAACAAATGCCTCAATCCAATGATACTCTGGGGTTGTTGGTTACCCCTGCACAACTCTCCTGAGCTGACTTACAATGACTTACTCCACCGGGAGAGATGGGGCTGCTGGAGACGCTCAGCTCACTTCCTGGTAAATAGCTCTGTGACCCACAGAACAGGCCTTCCTCACTCCCTCAAGCTTAAACTACACAAAGTAAACCAGGTGTCCACTTCTGGAACATGCTGCTGGCAATGGAAATGCTACCTAAAATAACCCTGGAATAGGAAATGTGGCAGGCAATCTTGAGACCAAAGGGAGTACTCTTCTCTACAAATGCACAGCTTAACAGGAAACGTTGTCCAAAAGATTCTTTTGTTTGGATAAACAAACAACAAATATACACCAGAGTTATTGCAAGAGGCCAGGAGTTTGACTGATTGGGTAGTTATTCAAATCATGATATCAAATAATGGAATGGAATCCCCAGCGTGGTTGGAGAAAGGAACCCCGATGTTATATTATCATGTGAGGGATTTTAACTGTTCGTGAACGTTTCCCAGTCTGCGTTAGGCTGGTTTTGAGGCATTTCCTCACTCCTGTAATGAAGAAATGCTAAGTATCATGTGGACTGTGAGACTCTCTTGAGATCCATCCAACCAACTGGTCTTCACCTGTTCACTCTGGGGTGTCACTGCCCGTGGTTACTGAAGAAGGGGGCACTTGTGTCTACTGGAATGGGATGCATTGTCTTTGTCCTTGACTATGATTCTCTTTATTCTTTATTAACGAATGGTCCCATAATCTACCTGGTTTTCCAAGTGAAATCTAAGAGTCACCCTACTCTCCTATCATAGCCAATTATGTGTTAGCTTCCTGTGGTGGTTGTGACAAACCGTAACACAAATTATTAACTTACAGTTCTGGAGTTCAGAAGTTTGAGATGGGTTTCCTTGGGTAAAATCAAGATGCTGGCAGGGTTGTGTTTCTTTCTGGAGCACATCCTTTCTGGAGCAGGTCGAGAGACCTGGGATGCCTTCTGCCTTCAAGGAGCTCACTCTCAGCGAGGGAGAGAGAGCACGGATGTCTCCCTTATCCTCTCCACGTTTAGTGGCAGAATCCTGTGTGAGGAACAGCATAGACTGATTAAACATGCCTCCCTGGAACCGGACAATCCAACAAAAAACAAGACATAGATGTTTACACTTGAAGGATGAGCTGAGTTTCCAAATGGATGTAGGATGGAGTCCCCAGCCCACGTAGAAGGGCAGGGGCTGCAGGTGTGCGGCCCTTCAGTGTTACTGGGGAGACTCTTCCAAGTGTCTAGAGGCAGTGTGCATTTGTGGGCTCGGGGCCCCCTCTGCCATCTTCAAACCCAGCAGTGAGAGGTCCGGTCCTTCTAACCACACTTCCACAGACACGTCTCCCTCTCTGACTCTCCTCTTCTGCCCCCCGCTTCTACTTGGGCCTTAGTGGTTACCCTGGGCTCCCCTGGATAATCCAGGAAATCTCCCCATCTAGAGTCAGGCCATTAGCAACTAACTCCATCTGCAATCTCCATCCCCCTTGGCCATGTAACCTGACATATTCCCAGTTTCTGGGGAGTGAGGACATGGGCATCTTGGGTGGGGGGACGTTATTCTGCCAAAACACACCAGTCAAACAGCAACACGCTATTATTCTGCCAAAACATGCCAATCAAACACCAACACCCTGCAGATTTGTTTTCTTAACAGCTGGGTCCTGCCTGCACTCATCCCTGCTGAATTCTTCAGACTCATTTTCCATCATCCCTACTCTGAGCCACGAGTTCACGGAAACCAACCTGGCTTGCTGCGATAGTCCCAGATGTGGCACTTCCAGTCTCAAGCGCGTCCTGATTTGGAGCAATAATTACATGGTTACCCTGTCCGGTCCCATCCACACCAGACCACTGCTCCCCAGTAACACTGAAGGGCCGCACACCTGCAGCCCCTGCCCTTCTACGTGGGCTGGGGACTCCATCCTACATCCATTTGGAAACTCAGCTCATCCTTCAAGTGTAAACATCTGTCTTGTTTTTTGTTGGATTGTCCGGTTCCAGGGAGGCATGTTTAATCAGTCTATGCTGTTCCTCACACAGGATTCTGCCACTAAACGTGGAGAGGATAAGGGAGACATCCGTGCTCTCTCTCCCTCGCTGAGAGTGAGCTCCTTGAAGGCAGGAGGCATCCCAGGTGTCTTGACACTCACTCAAGAGCCCTGTGCAGAGTCAACCCTCAGTAAACACGGACAGGGTTGAAATGACTCGGCATCCACCCTCTTCTACAAAAGTGCAGAGCTAGACAGGATCAGCCCTTCCTCCGTGGCACATAAAACCAAATTTACCTACAAAGATGCCACCAAGGACGTGTCATAGTTCCTTTTCATTTTATTCGTTAGAAACTTTAAGCTGTTAAATATAGAAGGAATTAGACAGTTTTAAAAATCACTGTTTTACAGTCTCTGAATTAACTGGCAATGTCTATCAGGGGATGAATCCAGTTGCTGAATGGCGGGTGGGGAACCGGACAAGACACCAGCACCCAGAACCACTGGGGGGGTCTCAGCGTCTCTAAAGGCGGGACAGCCGCAAGGTGCGTCTCCTGATGTGATGCACTGGGGATCACACAGTTCTACTTACGAAATACACCAGCCAGAAGTCTTACATCTGACACTACCCAAACCTCTGCCTTCCATTTATAAAAAATAGGGAACAGAAGATAACATCACGGCACTGCAAGGAGCAGACACTCCAGTCCCGTGTGGTTGGCAATCTGCAGGACAACCGCTCTGATTTCTGGAACAAGTTAACACCAAAAATAAAAGGCGGGGAGGGACTTTGAGTCTTTTTCTCTTTTTAAGATTTCATTTATTTATTCATGAGAGACAGACAGAGAGAAAGAGAGGCAGAGGGAGAGGAAGAAGCAGACTCCCCGCTGAGCAGAGAGCCCGGTGTGGGACTCAGTCCCAGGACCCCGGGATCATGACCTGAGCCAAAGGCAGACGCTTCACTAACTGAGCCACCCAGGAGTTCCAAGGGACTTGGAGTCTTAACCACTGAACCAGTGTATCAGCCTTGTAGGGGTTCTGGTTGAAGCCGGCTGACTCTACAACATTCATTAGCACTCGGGGATATTTGACTACGGAGTGCATGTTGGATAAACATCATAGATCGTTGTCAACCATCAGATGTGATCGTGGCGCTTGGTTACAAATGAAAATGCCTATTCTTCAGGGATACACACTGGAACGTTTAAGAGTGAAATAATACAATATTGTCACTTGCAAAAAAAAATAGATCAGAAAAAGAAAAAAATTACCAATGCAGCAAATGTGAAAAATAATACCTCCCTGCATGTAGATATGTTTGAAATTCTACACAAATGTAAAAAAAAAAAAATACAGATCATTAATTATATGCCTAAAGTGATTACATTAGTGAATAAAATAGTTTTCTCCCAACTATGCAGCAAATATTTTCACCAGCCTGTGAGCAAGCCAGGCCCGGGAGGCTGGGATCATCCAGGGAAGTTCTGAGCCCATCCCTGTGTCTGCCTCAGACTTGCACAAGCAACCAGCATTGTCTGCAAGTTGCTGCGAACTCTGTTTCTGGTCCTTTCAAACAGCAGAGAAGCCTCCCCCGGCCCACCCTGCATAATGCCCCGCAGGTCCCCCTCCAGACACCAGATTCTCAGTACCTGCCCCTGGGACGAATGAAGGGATGGGTGGCTGAGCCTTTCCACTGTTGAGATACCATAGCTTATGAGTGAATGGATGAGGCTAATAAAAAAGACCATGTTTTGCAGTGAAATTGCTTCATGGTCCTTCTGAGTCCAGAGACTCTTTTTCCATAGACATTGTGTCTATAAATCCACATCTACCAGGCCAGGCTCTTGAGTGAATGACTTACCAACTTCCCACTGTAACCCCAAAGATTCTGAAAGACTCAGAGACCGTTTGAAATCAAAGGGAAGATTATTTCCCCATTGAGAGCGACACACACTGAAAACTAGGGAGGCAGAGGAAAAAAAAAAAAAAAAAACTCTCTTCTGCTAGATCTGGTGTAGTTCAAGCTCATGAATCTCCACACTGATCTCTCAGTCAGTTTTCCGCATAAATAATAATAATAATAAAAAAACCCAGAGCACTGGTTTGCATTAGAATCTCATAATATGCTATAAATCCATGCCAGAGCCAGCATCCAATTTGAGAATTATTTCTCTATTTTATGTCTCCCATCCTGCCTCTGCCTCTTCCTGCTTATTGGATTCTTCTCGTCCCGCTCCCTACCAGGCTTGTCTCCCTCCCTGCTGGCTCCTCTCTACCTCATCCCCAGAGTTCCCTCCCTGACTCTCCTCTTCCTCCGTAATGAACGTAGGGACCCTCGTCTGATCAGTTGTCTGCGAGCTGGTGGAGTCAGGACAGGTCCCACGGCCAGTGCCCTCACTCAGATCCTGGGCACGTGTGGTAATGGAGCTTCTGTTCCTTCAGAGCTGGTTTAGAAACACGGCTGGAGATACAGGGTCTCCAGAAATCTGGGTGCCGGGACAGGGTCTGGTCTGGACACAGCCAAGTCAGCCCCTCCTCCATCCCAGTCCCTGGCTCTGCTCCCCTGCGTTTTTCACTCTCTCTGTCCACTAGAGAGATGGCCCCAGGATGGAGGGGAGGCTCACGTCCGAGCCAGGAGGAAACCAGGCCATGGCAAGGAGCCTGGGGACTCTGCTCAGAGACCTGGCGTGGCTCCCTCCTGCCCGACCCACACACCTGAGGTTTTCACCAACTGCACTCTCCCTGCAGCCAGAACTTACTCCTGTTCTGTGGGAGACGGTGGGTTCTGGGGTTGCAATAGTGACAGATGCCAACAGGGTGGGTCCTTGCAAGAGGAGGTGGTAGTAAGCACATTAAGTAAGTAAACAAAGAAGCTGATGTACAGCGCTTGCTGTGGTTTGGGAAAGATAAAGTGAGGCAAGGTCCCAGACGATGGTCCTGAGGGTGGGAAGGAGCGCCTGTGCTCAGTAGGGGCTTGAGTCCCCAGGACAAAAGGCGAAGGTGGCAGTGTGTTGGGACCCAGTCAGGGTGTAGTCACAGATGTGGGGAAAAACAACCCACAGAGAGAGAACACGAAGTGACCCCTTGAACTGGCAGAATTCTGCGGGGTCTGCAGCCAGAAGTGTGGCCAATGTGGTGGGGGAGGGATGGGAGAAAGGGAGGGTCACCACGTTGTCGGTGACAGGAGGAAGAGGTAATGCAATGGCAGGAGGGTGAGGCCTGGGCCTGTGGGCCGCTGTGGCTTTTAGCCTTGGTGTGGTGGGAAGACCCCAGGCTGCTTTAAGGAACATCATGACCTGGGGTGCTCTATGCTTCACTCACTAGGGCAGCTGCAGAGAGACAGGAAGCAGTGACCCAAGGGGAGCCTGTCCTGGTGATGCAGGCAACTGTGGCCGTGAGTAGAGATGACGGGGACGTACTAACATGGCCACACTGTCAGGCCACACACGTATGGGCTACAGAGACCTGCCTTTCGAAAACCACTCCCTGGTTTCTGGTCTGCACAACTGGGTGGCTGTCTACAGTTTCCCAAGATGGAGAAAGCTAGAGGTGCCATGGACCCGGGGGCTACAGTCAGTGGTACTGCTTTGCCAGGTAAGATGTGATGCATGCTGAGCATCCACTGAGGAATCCTGGGCGAGTAGCTAGTGGGTGTATAGTCTAGAGCTGGAGGCTCTGCTGCAGAGAGAAATGTGAGTCATGAGCACAGAGAAGTCACTCCCGGAGATCTTGTAGCTGGTCTGGATGAGATGCTGCCTCTCTGCTAAGCACACTACAAATCTGGAAATAACACGGGAGACAATCGCTGGGAACTCTGAAAAGCAGTGTGAGGAAGAAAGGCTGGTTAGGAAGCCGGGAAACAGGGGACAGCACAGCAACGGGTGGTCCAGGTCTTCCCACCCACAGGAAAACGAGACCCTGGTGCTTCCTGTCCCCCAGCTGAGCAGGAGCAGAAGTGGCCCAGCTGGCTCCTTTCTCCCCTGGATCTGACATCAGCACTTGTCACCAACAACCCAGAAACCACCACCAAGGGGGATCCATTGGGACATTCGCCAAAAATAAGTGCCCAGGGGAGATATTCTCCTTGCCACCAGGCCTGAGACTGCCCCCCTCTGAACGAGAGACACAGGAACAGCTGGGAGCAAGGGTAAGAAGGACCCCCCGACAAAACAAATGGTACAACCTGGTGACCCTCTTCATCCCTGAGACAATGAGGAGCTTGGGGGGCCCCCACCCTAATGATTTCCTGGCCAGGGAATCCTGAGACTTCCCTCCCCCGTCAAGAGACACAAGGGGGTCTGGTCTGCAGAAACCCCTTTGCTCCCTCAGGCAGATCCAGGAGGGACTAATGGGGACCCCACAGGCACCAAATAAACTAAGCATCCCAAAATAATACCACAAGGACTCTGGAAATTAAACTGCTAGTGGAACCAAGCCTCCCAAAAGTAGGCCAGGACCTGTATGCTAACATAAGCAAAGTGGTAGCCTGCTAAAATTAGAGATTTAAATAAGACCCAGAGTCTCCTCACATAACAGACAAAATGTCCACAGTACAATCGAAAGTTGCCTGTTGTACCAAGAACCATGAAAATCACAACTTGAATGAGAAAATATAACTGATAAATGTTGCCACCAAGGTGAATCTGATGTTCGAATTATCTGACCAGATCTTAAGGCAGTCATCACAAAAATGCATCAAGAATCAATTACAAATTGTTTTGAAACAAATAAAGAAAATCTCAGGGGACAAAAGTTGTAAAGAAGAATCAGGTGGAAATCTCAGAATTGAAAAGCACTGTAACAGAAACATTGCAACTTGCTGGAGAGAGGCAACAGTGGAGCGCAGATGTGGAAACATAGAGTCCGTGAACTGAGGACAGAACAAAGGAATTTTCCTGTTCTGAACAATAGAGAACAAAGACAGAAACACATGGGCAGAGCCTCTGAGACTGTGAACAATAAGCAAATCTCCAACATCCATAAGCCAAGGTCCTGGGAGAGGGAAGGGTGGTCAGGGAAATAAATTGCTGAAAAAGCCCCCAAATGTGGTGAGAGATATAAACCTACAGATTCCAAAAGATGAGCCAAACCCAAGTTAAATAATCCCCAGAACATCCATGTCTGGACACGTCACAATGAAACTTCTGGAAACAAATAATGAAGACAGTCTTAAAAGCAGCCAGAGAGAAATGGCGTGTCCCCTACAGGTGAGCACCAATAAAGGTGAGCACTGAATCGAGTGACAGCAGCTCATTGAAAGCCACGGGGGCCAGAGGGACGTCGGTGGGGAGAGGAAGGAACTGTCTCTTACCCATTTTGTCTTGGCGAAGCTGCCTCCAGGCGAATGCCCAGGACATTCTCCAGATGTAGGCACACGGAAAGGAATTGTCACTAAAGACCTGCTTTAAAAAATTGGGCAGAGGGAATTGATCAAACAGACGGGAAGTGATAAGTGAAGAAATCACATTGCACCAGAAAGGAGGAGAGAAGGAGAGAAAAAACAGGAGTATGGGTACATAGAGCAGATGTTCTCCTCCTCATGGATCTTCTAAATCATATGTGATGATTGAAACAAAAGTGGTAATAGTTCGTTTTGTCCTCACTGCTGAATTATGGTGTAGACAGCTGGAAAGGGATGTGCATGTTTGCCGTTAGCTTGCCTCAGCCCGTTTGATATATATTACAGACTTTGTTCCATTGTGCTGTGACCTTCATTATCTACCAGTTACCAGTATTTACTGTAAGTCCATGGTGCTTGAGATAGGATGATCCTGATGCAGGGATAGACAAATCTAGAAAGGGACCAAGTAAGGAGCTCCAAAATAGGTCCACGTCTGTTGGTATAAACTGGAGTTGGCTCCACACATGGGCAGATGAAGGATGAACCATTAATAAATGGTGTTAAGGCAATAGATTTTCCGTATGAAATAAAAATACAGTAGATCCCTACCTCACGTCACACACAAATGTAAATTCCAGGTCGATTGAAGATCTGAACTAGAAAAGCACAGCCCCAAAACTTTCAGAATTGAACATAATACCTTTATGTTTTCTGCTAGGGAATGATATATAAATAGCACAAAAATTTGCCAATCATAAGGGAAAATTTGAAGTACCAAAACTTGTTTGCAAACGTCTAAGCCTCAAAAACATGGTATTGACTACAAGTATGGATTTCAACGTATATATACAATATGCTACAGATTGTACATAATTCTTTCAAAATTAAAATAATTTGAAACAACAAAATCTGTGGTTTCTTGGTAAATATATGTGTCACAACACAAATTCAGGATAGTGGGTGTCACTGATGATGGGGGTTGGGATTAGGGAGGAGCAAGTGGAATGCTTCGATTCTCTTATTAATATTTTATTTTTAAAAGAAAATCATCTAAACCAAGTACAGAAAAATATATTATGTTTTGAGAAAACCAATTGGTGGGTATGAAAATGTTTTATTCTGTAGACTTTTGTCTGAAATAAGACCCTGAAGAAAGGAGGACCACTTTAAAGATAAGTCTTTTTTTTTTTAAAGATTTTATTTATTTATTCATGAGAGACGGAGAGAGAAAGAGAGAGAGAGAGAGAGAGAGGCAGAGGGAGAAGCAGGCTCCCAAGGAGCAGGGAGCCCGATGCGGGACTCGATCCCAGGACCCTGGGATCATGACCTGAGCTGAAGGCAGACGCTTAACCGTCTGAGCCACCCAGGCGCCCAGGAGGACCACTTTAAATACATACGTAAGGGTGTTGGAATTGTTAGCTGCAGATCCTAAGGTACCTGGAATTATGCTAGCAACCATATTCCCGAATTTACTGTTTATTTCTTATAGAAAATGTCTAATGAGTTGACATTTTTTCTTTAAGTCACATCAAGGTGAGTATTTATTACTGCAACCAAGCGAGTCTTGACTCCTAGAATGTCCTTCTGCTATCGGGAGCACAGGTGCTGGGGGCTCAGCAACCTGGTGCTCACAGACCTCATTGCTGGGAGACTCATGGCCCTGGATTCTAATTCTCGATAGATTATGGACGTTCTAAACCCATCCCTGTGAACCGGTGGACAGCCAGGCATCTCCAGCAGCTCTCTGGGAACCCACTGCTGCAGTCATGACCCTCTTCCAAGGGGCTTTGCAGACCCCAGCCATTTATGCACCAGGACACTGGGAGGCGGCTCCCCTCCGAGGCTCCTGCCCCCCGTCTTTTCTCGCAGGGCAGGGCGGGAGAGCTGGGCACTCCTTCCTTATTTATTACATGTACTGCTGGAAATTAATGCTACATAAATCTCAAGTTATAAAGTCACAGCTCTATATATTCCTGGCTCAAAATGGTCCTCAGGATAAAAGTGCCAGAGAAGTAAGCAGGAGGGCAATTTGTAGGTGATAGGGCGCTTATGCTGGGTCTTTTGAGAAATGAGTCTTTTCTCCCCTGTTACGACTATAGAGCATGAGATTCAAATGCTTGAGCGTTTATCCATCCTCGAACAGATGAAGGAGCAAAAGAGGGCCTCTGCCGAAGGGCACGTGGTGTGGTTGTTCACAAGCTTACAGAAGAACACAGAGGCTCAAAGAAATAATGGTGTGAGCTCACGAAGCTAATGGGGGGCTGGTGGGGAAGTTGTGAGCTCTCTGGGGGGCACGGTCAGGTGAGCCCATGCGGGTTTCAGCCCACTCTTGAGCGGCCACCTTCCTGCCCTAGGCTCTGTGCGTCCTGCAGATAAGCTTGGGCACATCCCTAGGGGCTTTCTGCCTCCTCTAACTTCCCCAAAGTCTTCTTCACCTTCCCTTGCTCCCCTAAGACCTCAGGTGGGGTTCCTTTGTTCTGTCTCATAGACTCCGATTTATTCTTGCTCTGGCCTTGCTGCATTCCCTTAGCTTCCTCTTTTCCATCTTTCCTTCTTCCTCCTGACTGAAATCCAGCCTTCTGTCCCGCGTGCCTGTCTGCTGCCCCAGCTGACCTCCCCTGGGCAGACACTGGAGACCCCGGCTGGGTGGGGCTGGTGGGCGTCGCTGCCTGCCTGACCTTAGCCCGTTGGTGGCTGGGGGGCTCTCTGCTTTACTGTCCCGACGGCCCCTGCTCCTTGCCCCCTGCAGGCTCCCAGTCCCGGGCCACTTCTGTTCCCCGTCCAAGGCAAGTGCGCAGTGATGGCCAGACCCGGGGGTGTGGGCGGGGTGCCTGAGAACCGGGCCTGGACCCGGGCTAATCTGGTCATGCCCGGCGCTGTTTCAGGGGGTTGTGCTGACTGCCCGAGGCACTGGGGCCCCTCCCGCCTGTGCGCCCCCTCTGGCTTCCCTCTCTGCCCTCGCCGGATGCCCCGAGTGCGCCTTTGACTTTCCCTGGTAGAGAAAACCAGAGCCGGACAGTAGTGAAAGCAGTCAAGACGGATTTTATTCTGAAACTATTGTGATATAGGGGTGAAGAGACGTCCGTGTCGAGTGGGTCCAATTCCTAAAACAACAAAGGGAAGTGGGGATTTATGGCCCAGGAGTTGGGGGTGGGCAGCTGGAACTTGCTAAGAGGGCAGGGTAGTTCTTTGCTGAACTGACCCTGCAGGATTCTTGCTGAAGGCGGGCCACCTGCGGGTGTGGTGGGGAGCCCAGTCAGATATCGAGGGGAAGACAGTCTGGCTACACCACGTGACGGGATTTCTGCTAAAACTGGGCAATCCGAGGACTGACCCGAAGCCCAGAGATGGGCCCCATTGGGAAGAGGGTCCAGGGAAGGTGACTGAAACTGGTCAAGGAGGGTGTCCTGTCACCCCACAGCGGGTCAAGAGCTGAAAGCCCCTTCTTTCCTTCTCTGCAGCAGAAAACCCCAAACCCTGTGTCTTCTTCCCGGGGACAATGAATGCACCGGCCTTTGTGACCAGAGTGCCTTCCCCTCTGGCCACGTGTCCTTCTGGAGGAGAAAGGAGCATCCTGCACATGTCTGACTGGTGACATCTCCACCTGACCTTCCCTGTGCACCTGTGCTTTCTCCTCCAGGCGCATCCTCCAAAATCTGAGGCTGTTCTTGACCGTGAGCTCAGACCAGGCACTGGGTTGTTGAAGATGTGGTTCTTGGGTCCGGTCCAAGCAAATTAGTGAGCGGTGACCCGTTGCACGCCCTCCACTCCCTGGTGAGATAGAGCCCGTGACCAGTTCTCCCACGAAGGCGCAGGCCGGCACTGGCGGGCCCATGGCACGATGCCATGCGAGTGCTGCAAGGGAGGGGGCCCATCTTTCTCCTTCCTTCCAAGTGTCCTCGTGGGCACCCAGCACTGGCTGTCCCGCCCTCACGGGAGGCTCCGTGGGACTGTGCATAGCAGCCCCAGCTCTCCTCTCTACAGATGAGGGGAGATGCAGGCCTTCTCCAGCATCACACCTCGGTCCGGGGAGAACCCAGACCTCCTGACCCACAGGCTTGCCTTCATCTCTTCATGTTCAGACCATGGAAGGTGGGGCTCACGTCCCTCCAAGGTAAGAGCCCCCTGCATAGGAAGGAGCATGTGTTTGGGAAACAGGTTCTTGCAGTGAATTTGGTGCTGACACCATTTGCTGTCCCAGCTGGACCCCAAAACCCCACTATAAATACTTTGTGACAGATACCCCATTCCTTTTGCTCTGGCTTGGGAATGCTGGTGCAGGGCCTTCCGTGATCCAGGGGAGGCTGCCTTGGTGTTCGAAGCACCCCAATAGCTCAGGCATCTGCTCAAAATCACAAATGGCCATCCTCAGTGTTAATTATGGCAAGGACTGGGGGCGAGTGCCGGCCCTCACGGCACACGGATCAGTCAGGGGCCTGGACAGGTCAGAAGGAGGTGGTAGACACACTGATCGCTCCCCCTAAGAGAGCAGGTAGCTTTAGTGGGACTTGTGCTGAGCAAGCTGGCTCTGATCCCTAGACCTTTGCTCTCCTCAGCAAACCACTATCGGGCAGACACTCACCATCCACGGGCAGAGCTGTTCCTTTCCAAAGCTTGCACGCGCACCTTCTTATTTCAAACTCCAAATACTCTTGGAAGGTGTCTAAGGTGGCCGTGGTTATCAGATGCGGAAGTGAGGTGGTGCTCGGGCAGGCCCGTGGCTTGCCTGGAGTTAACACAGTCCCGGCAGGGAGGGAGCAGGCTCCTGGTCTCCTGTTTGCTTCTCCCCTCTTGAGCCACTTAGCAGAAAAGTCACCACAATCTCTGCCCAGGGGATTCGACTGTGGGGCACCTGCTGGTGCTTGAGGCAGAGGTCCTTGGAAGAGGCCACGGGACCAGGAGCAGATAGGCTCTGTGGGTAAGGCCCGGGTGGCTGGCCAGCAGCCCCTGGATTGAGGGCACATCCTGGCCCCTGGCTTGGCTCCCAGCAGCTACCTCGGGGCCCCAGCAGTGCTGATGATGGAAGTTCCCAGGGCATCTCACTTCCCAGCAGCTCAGAGTGAGTTCTGCAAACCTCCTCTCTCTCTTGCTCTCAGACAGGCAGCCCATAAATTGTGCTTCTGGTGACCTGCAGGGTAGAGGGATCACTGTGAGGGAGAATGGCTGAATGCACCTGGGGGTCCTTAGCAGCATGAAGAATGGTGTCAGGCAGGGAGCTCGAGGGCCCGCGGATGCCTATTGTGCGAACAGAGCCTCCGAGAGGCACTTTTCCCCCTCTTTTACCTTTCAAGTTTATAAAGTTCTGTTCTACTGAGTTGTGAGAGGAATTAGTGATTTATTGGAGAAGGTTCTCTGAAAAGTCTTTCTCACAGACAGCCAAGAACCGGCCTGTTGGGGAGACAGATGAACAGCTCGAGTCATAAAGATCCCCAAGTGACATTTTTGGGAGAGTTATTTTCAGGGGGGGTCATTGCCGCTGAATTGCAAGTGCAAACCCACGCTTGGCAGCTGAGTCTCTTAGAAAACACTGCGGCAGAGACCCAGCCCAGGGCCATGAGCAATGAAGATTTTCATTTCTGCAGGTCACCGGGAGATAGACACATCCATCTGACCTCTCAGACTCATAACTGGCCCCAGCACGCTGCGCAGGAGGGGCAGGACTCCAGGCCGACCTGTGAGGACAGAGTGGGGCCAGCACAACTCTCCTCCTCTGGGACCAGATGGCAAGGGTGGGCTTTAGATCACATGGTTTAGACCCCAAGTCCCCAGGTCAGTATCTTCCCCCAGAGACCTGGGCACGACCTCAGGGTAAGAAGGATGCTATGGGGTAGACAGGGACTTGGGAGTAAGCTGAGGAACGAGGCCGTGGCCCGTACTTACTGGCCTCATTCTATCCTTATACCCTCAGTTTCTACATCTAAGAATGTGTACGTGACAGCTATGTTGCTTTGCTGTTACTTATCCATTAGATCTAAGGCACCGTTCATTGTCGCTGATTACTCCGATGTACAATAAGCAATCCTACGTGCATGCAACACTCTCCTACCACTTAGCGTTAGTATACATATGTACGTTTTTATCCTACACCACTTTTGTGTGTAAATAATGAAAATGGAAGTGAAATCAATTTGGTAATGTATTTGTGTTGTTTCCAATCCATGTGTAACAAATTATCACTAATGTAGGGGCTTAAAGTAAGACAAACGTATTTTCTTTTGGTTCGGTAGGTCAGACAGCTGACGTGCATGTCCCTGGGCTAGAACCACGGTTTTGGCAGGACTGATTCCCTCAGGAGGCTCGAAGGAGCACCATTGCCTGGCCTTTTCCAGCCTCTAGGGGCTCCACTTTCCTTGGCTCCCGGCCCCTTCCACCACCTTCAAAGCCAGCCAAATACTCTCCCTATTTCAAGGTCAGATGATTAGCATCTTGAATTCCACCTGCAACCTTAATTCCTCTGTGTCATGGAGCCTAACGTGTTCATTGGTTCTGAAGATTAGAACGTGGACATATCTGGGTGCCATTATTCTGCTGACCAACCACCATATTCCTAAGACTGCTTCATATCTATAGTCTGGTTCTCTGAAACTTCTTGATGAAGAATTGCCTGTAGTTCTGATTTTCCACACAAGATTCTCCTCTCTGATCTCGAGCAAGCACATAGCATTCCTTAAGGGGATTATCTTCTTGGGGGTCGGGATTTTCCAAGCCCGTGCACCCCTTCTGCAAGCTTCAGTGCACACGTCTGGGCAATGGCCACTGTGATCAGACCACCATCTGGCCAACAGGCATGGCTAAGTACATCCAGATTTCCAAGGCGCTAAGAAGCGAGTAGCGATTCATCCTAGGATTAATGAAGTATGGCCTTCTTTTATTTTTTTATTTTTATTTTTTTAAAGATTCTATTTACTTGACAGAGAGAGAGACAGCAAGAGAGGGAACACAAGCAGGGGGAGCAGGAGAGGGAGAAGCAGGCTTCCCGCCGAGCAGGGAGCCCGATGTGGGGCTCGATCCCAGGACCCTGGGACCATGACCAGAGCAGAAGGCAGACACTTAACGACTGAGCCACCCAGGTGCTCTGAAGTATGGCATTCTTTTATACGCCGGACGACGAATAGCTAAAGTACTTGAGAGTCGGCATTCCACTATAATGTTAGCTTGAGGACAAATATCATTTTCTCTATGGTTGATGCTGCATCTCTGGTACCTGGAGGGGTGCCTGGAATGAGGTAGATGCTCAGGGTGGGCTGGCTGGCTGGATGCATGAACAAATAAGGTCAATGAGACTTACACACGGTTATTACTCGGGTAAGAGTTACGTAAAGTCTTCAGAGCTATTAATGAGACAACGCCAGCATGTTGTCTGCATAAAGGAAGTCCTTGAAACGTAGACAATTCTCCTCTCCTCTTGCCTGCCGGGCAAACAACAGGACTGAGTGACCCATGGCCCCCAGCCCCTCGAATAGAGCATGGGCAGATGAGTGTCCCAGTGACTGGTGTAGGGTGGCCGCCTGCCCATGTGGACAGAGGGACAGATGGCTGTCATCATAAAGAAACGGTAGTCACTGCGGTCAGATCACACATGAAGTGTCACCTGTCTGGTACTCTTGGCGTCTTAGCAAGTAGCAAGACGTCCCCAGGAAGGCGGCTGAGGGCACCTGAGTCAGGG
The DNA here is from genome assembly GCF_003265705.2 of Callorhinus ursinus. Taxonomy (NCBI): domain Eukaryota; kingdom Metazoa; phylum Chordata; class Mammalia; order Carnivora; family Otariidae; genus Callorhinus; species Callorhinus ursinus. The sequence continues at coordinate 2,068,015 of NW_027397110.1, read as the reverse complement.
AACGCAGGGGCCCAGGGCCGCCCCTTCGTGCCTTCCCCACCGCACTGGCCCCCCTTGCAGGCATGTGGCGTGTGTAACCTCGGAGGGAGCATCGAGGTGTGCTGTCCGAGTCAGTGAGTGTCGGACCAGGACGCGGCCCGTCCAAGTGAGGATGTGTGTGACCTCGTCCCATGTGGGCGTAGGAAGATGCCTGGATGACTTTACCTAGTTCTGCATGGCAAATAAACGTTTCAGCGGCAACAGCCCATGATTTATACCTCCTGTCAACTCTGAGTCTTCAGTCTAAAAATGACTTCCTATGCAAAACCCTCCCCTCGGTGCGCTTCCCGCTAATGCGCCCCTCCCCGCAGGCTGTGATGGGACTGACTCAGCGAAGGAAATGTGGCGATGCACGGCCAGCCGGCCCGTGCAGGTGGAAACCCCGCTCTGACTCAGGGGTCCGCGACCCCGCGAGCTTATGTTTCTGGGAAGCCCGGCACGGCCGAAGAAGGGCCCCTCTGGAAAGAGGCCGCGTGGGCCCAGGGGAGACCCCCGTGTCAAGTAGATGTGCTGACTCCTCCTCATCCTAAACCGCGTCGCGGGGAGGATGGACAGACTTGAGCGAAGCATAGACTGAATTTCAGGACAACCTATTAAATGCAGCTTCTTTTATTTTTAGAATTTCATTTTGGGGCCTGAAACCTTGAACACCAGTGAAGGAAACCACTTGGTGTTTCCAGGAGGGTGGTGACCTTCAAAGTTCTTTTTCCAGGGGGATAAAATTTAATTTAATCTCGTCTCCTCATATTTGTTCACATTAGATTACATTAAGTGAGTTATTTTTAATCATTGTTCATAAATCACAGCAAGGGTATGCCCTGAGGCACAAAACATTTGCATAAAGATATTAATTGCCACTATCTTTCCTTTTGGGTTCATAGGAAATTAGATGCACGTGTAGTAAATGGAAGGCACAGGGGCTAGACAGGGAAGGGGCGAGGTTGGGGCAAGGGAACCAGCCCTGCCCAGGTAGCCTGTCCTTCCTCACAGCCTTCTTCAGTTCATAGAGTGAAACTCAGAACCTTAGAGGCCGCTCCAGATGTCTCCTCCTCCATGAAGCCCACCTTGATTTCTCCAGGCCAAAAGATGGCTCCCTCCTCTGTCACATGCGAGCTGTGACCAGACTTCCTTAGGAAACTGGCGTGCTCACCCACAGCCGAGTCCTTATGCAGACTGGGAGCTCCTTGCCTGTCTCACATGGTGGACAAGCTTCCTGCCCGCTGGACAGAATGAACAAAGGAAGACTTGGGGTAGGAGCGTCTCCTCGGTGTCCTGGCAGGCTGCTCTTGTGGTCGGTGTTTATTAATAGATGCTTACTGATCAGGCATTCAGAGAATCGCTTCATGCTGTAAAACCATGCTCTCTCTATCCACCTCTCCTCCTGTGTTTGGGGCTTTTCCTCTCATTTCAAACCTACACCCCTGACAGGGAACCCTGGCACTCCCCGCCCCTGGGCACCGGATCGACATGGGAAGTCCCAACCACCACAGAGGAGTCTTCCACGCTCTGTGCCCCTGGCAACACACCAATTCATGAAGTGGACGGTCCCCCCTCCTTCTCCTCCTCACTTGGCTGTAGATGCACCTGCTCATTCCCGCACCCCACCTCCTCTGTCCTGGTGCTTGGTCTGAGGTTCACACGGAGTGAGCACCGTGCTATTTGGGAGGACCGTTCACACGAGGGCTCTCCCTCTCACCCTCCACCCAGCCTGTCTCTGCAGCTCCTCTGCCCACCCGCCCCTCTGCCCACCGTCCTAGGAGCCCATGTGCCCCAGGAGCCCACCAGGCCCTCTGTCCACCCACCACCGGAGCCCACCTGCCCTGGGCATGACTTCATTCATCCATCCAGTCCCTTATTCAGTAGCAACAGCACCACCTTAAGTGCCAAGGACTCTGCTAGATGCTGGACCAGGCGAGGTGAAGCCGGTGTCACCACCTGTGGAACCGGCGCTGGGCTGGAGGACACCCAGGGTGTCTGAGGGCCCAAGCTCCTGTCACTCCACTGTTGCTCCCCAGAGCCCAGGGTGCTCCACCCTGACTCCTACAGGGCCCCCAGCCCTCCTGGGGGCTGTTCTGGTGCGAAGCGTGGCTAGTTAGACCCGCATCCCCAGCCCGGACACTAGTGGGCCTCTGTCCAAACATGTTGGAAACACTGAGTCAAGCAGGTGTCTCCCTGGCAGGGTTTCTCAGAGCTCCTCAGATGCTCGTGTGGGTTGTGATCTTCCTCAAGGGGAAGAGAGGCAGTGCGTGTCCGGGTTCTGTTGTTGTAATGCTCACAGGCACATGCCCAGTATCTCCTCGGGTTGGCACAACAGGATCAGAGCAAAGAAAATGATACGTGGCAGCACCTGACACACGAGGACGCACATCCTGAGTCCAAGCCCCACACTCAGTGCTTCGCTGTTTCCCCCTCTACCGCCCACGGCGGCCTCGTCTCAGACGCTCTCTGAACCTCTGTAGAGCGAGGGAGGGACCTGAGGGACAGAGAGCGTCAGAAACTGGGGGCACGTCCAGAGCTGAGCTCACAGCACTGGGGTCCCCAGGCCCTTGTGCCTTCGACTCAAGAACAGAGAACAGAGGCTGGGTGGAAGGAGGTGTGTTTGAAATGCGAGTATTTTCACTCCAGTGCCTCTGGCTCACGGCCTGCCCAAGAGCAGAGACTGTTCCTCCCGATTCTGTGTGCAGAGGCAGGGGTTGCGTCCCTGCCCAGCTGAGCCAGCCTGCTGCCCAGGCCACTGGCTGGGGCTGCCCTAGACAGGACCTGACACAGCCTGAAGCCATGGCCCCAGTCCTGTGGCTCAGATGGGTGTTTCAGGGGGACGGAGGCAGCAGCTTGGTCCTTCTGCAAGAAGGCGGCCTTGGAGATGATGCGCAGTGTGTTCCAGTCCTGGCTGAAGACTCCGGTCTCTCTGGTGCCTAGTGTCTGTGCAGCCCCGAGCCGGGCTCAGGACGGCCGGGGAGGCCGGCAGCCCTGCCACGGGCTCACCACAGCACTCGAAACGAGCTCTTACAGGCAAGGGTGGCTGAAAGAGACACAAAATTAAGAGCATTTTTCTGGTCTTTTGACCCAAACACTGTGGTGCTATCTGAAATACTCCAAGAAAAGAATGTGGCAAGAGCAGGAGGCTCCTGGGGAGGAGGTCGCGTTCGGATGATCTGGACGAACAAACGGAGCCCGCTCCTGTCTTTGCTGGGCTGTGGAGCCCGGATCAAAGGTCCCCACTCTGCCTCCAGCGCGGCTCTCCCGGGACATCATTTACCGGGGATGCAGCCACTTGTCAGCGTCTGTCCTCAGGTCTTCACACACCCCGGCTTTATTGGTTGGCCTTCTTGTTCCGGGAAATGTCCTCTGTTTTACCAGGCAGAGCAACAGAATCATAGGATGAAATGGTCATCATGACAATTAACCCCTTTCATCAAGAGAGTTAGGAAAACATTCAGGGAGCACATATTAATGGTGATGACATTCCGTCCTGGGAAGAAGTGCTGTGTGTTGGTGCAGCCAGGCGGGAGGGGCCGGGCGGGGTCTGTCGCCGATGCTGTGCGGGGTGGGTGTGCCCGGCGGGGGGCGCACAGACATTAATTAGGCCCCGGGTACCCTCAAGCTCCATCCCAAATTGCTGCTATCATTCCCAGCCTTCTTCCTGGTGGACATTATTCCATTTGTGATGATTCAAATAGATTTTCTGCAGGCATTAAATTTTTAGTAAACAGACCCAAATTAACAGCTATTTATGACATTTCACTCCAGGGATCAAATCAAAGGCTCTCATTTCATATATAAATATCTCTTCTTCCCTGCTTTTAATGAACAGAGATTATTTTTGCCGCTGTTGTTCTTGAAAGGAAAATTAGACACACGCGGCCCCTCCGGGCTTGGTCGTCACATGAGCTCCGTCCCTCCAATCGAGAGACCATCATGGGCTTCTGGAAGCAAAGATGGAAGCACGTTAATTTTCCATAATTCAGGGAAACGAGGCGTAGATCTGAAACCCCCTCCGTGGAGCTCCTTCTCATGAACAGCAACGGCTACATTTTAATGAGAACAATTTAGTCTGTTTTCATGTCATCATCAAGGCAACATGGGCCTCCCCAGAACCTGATTTGGGAGATGGTCTTTTCATTATTTTCAGTGTCGTGCAGGCGATAAAGGAACGTGAGTCTCTCCGAGTGACCTTGCTGGTGGCAACGTGCGTTGCACTTAGCGCTAATGAGGATGGCTTCACGGTCCAAGGACGAGAGGGCTGTTGGGGGCACAGAGGCATCTGTGAGCAGCACCCCCCTACTGTCCACAGTCACGTGACCCACTCAGTCATTTACTGCCCGCAACGATGAGACACCGTCATCTTTGGGCAAAGCTAACTCTCTCCTGGCATGGAGACCTACTTTTGGACTCCAGTAGATTTTGAAGAATCACAGGTGACAGGTCGGAATTGCATTTTTCCCCGTGAAGAGGAGAAATGACAAGTCTTCATTCGTGTATTAATACACTTGTTAACGTCTTCATGAACGGACAGACAGCTGGACGATGTGCTGCCAATATCCTGAGGATGAAGGAACGTCTTCTGGCTAAGATGCCAAATGGAACGCGCGTCCAGCTCTGCTCCTTCTCAAAGGCTCATTGGAATGACAATAAAGGGACTCTTCAGAGGCCCTAGCCCACAGAGGACAGAGAGGAGGGAACGGGGTGACACGATTAGCAAAAAGAAGGGGCAGGTCAGTCCAGGACATCATACCCCGACCTACCGATGAGTTTCAGGAAAGAATTTCACATGGGGTGGGGGAGGGAATTAACCAGAAGTAATTGGGGAACGTTTCCCAGCACCGGAGGCCAGGAGGCCCCAAACTGAAATTTCTCTTGAGCCAGGTAGAGAGTAGCACCCAGGACAAACACTGCCACCAAAGTCCTCAGTTAAGTTCCTTCGCCTGCAACAGGTGTGATCAGCATCAACCTGTGTTTGGGTTGAAATCATCCTTAGTCCTCCAGCACGCTTCTGGCTTCGGGCCAAGGGGTGGAGTGAGCCGGGCAGATGAGACAAAGCTCCATCACCACGTTCCAACCACACCACGTTCCCCGTCCACTGATGGGGTATGGGGCAGAGTTCTGCAATCCCCCAGGGGCATGGCATTGCTTTGATTATCTTGATTGTGGAAAGAACAGTTCAGGACGTCGACTTGGCCATCCTGCCATAGGACTTCGCCTCAGGGCTCGGGGGAGGATGCAGGGTTTATGCAACTTGCTATAAATGTCTCTTTCAACTCCACATTCAAAACGTGGACAGATAGCCACAGGATGGTCTTCCTGGCCCACTACCCCGAGGGAGACTGATATAGGCCAAATTCTGTGTACCATCTGACCCACCCAGGTTGGCCCCTGTGGTGTTCTGGGTCTCCAGGGGTCAGCATCAACTCTGAATTGTACCGAGCGTTTCCCTTTGTTGACAGCTGTCCTGGTAAATGGCCACATTTCCCTCTGGAGAAGGAATGAGGGACAGTCCAAGTACACACAGGTAACTGCCCTGTGAGGTCCTTCCCCAAAGTGCCTGGGTTTTTCTCAGAACCTTTCCGGGTCTGTGAACTGGCTGAAGTCTAAGCACAGGATGTGAGGTCATGAATTCTTATTATGGGGACACAGACCAGGCTTCCTGCACCAGAACAGGGCTTTATTCCCAGAACATTGAATAAGAGACAAGTTAGAGAACTGCCTTATTTCATTTACAGGGAACTTGGGGTCAACGAGCAGCCACCACCATTCCCTACAGATGAGTCACTCTGGAGCGACCCCATGCCCTCTGTCTTCGGGATGACGGCTTGGAGCCCATTGGCGGAGCTTGCCACCATCACGCCAGCCTTTGGAGGACAGCCACCACATGGTCAAGGGTTTCTTAATGCCTTGGGGAAAGGAGTGGTCCCTGTATGGTTTAGGGGAGGCTGAACAAGCTGCACGTGGAAGAACCACTCCAGTATCACACTAAGGTGACCAGCTGTCCTGGTCTACCTGGGATGGAGGAGGTTTCCAGCATGCTGGCCTTTTGGATTTTCAGACCAAGCAATTCCCAGACAAACTGGCCCAAGCGTGTCACCTCACTCTAACCCATGGCAGGAAGGATTTCTGCATCTCATCTTCAAGGAGTGTGGTGTCCACTGAGTATCCACACAGAGCCAGTGCTTAGAGCTTCTAGCTGCTCAAGTGGAGACTTTTTGAATCCCAGTGTGATGCATCCTTACTAATCCATTTGCCCAGATCCAAGGTTAAATTTCATTGTTTTTGGTCTAGCTGCCAGAATCCATCCTAGGCAGGTTTGTCAGGTCCCTGCTCATACAAAAGAGTATGATCTTACGATTGCTTTGCACCTACACTGTCTTCTCCCAGAGCAGACCATGCAGTCATCCCTCTGGGCTGAGCTGAGATGCAAGTACATCAGGGCCTTAGAGGGAACAAGGAGCTTTGAGAAAATTGGTGTCCCCTATGACACTGCTGAAGTGAAGGCACTGAAAGGTCTTTATCCAGCAGGATGTTAACTCAGCAGAAACAGGAGCCCCGAAATCTCCACCAGCAAGAGACCCCCATGAGCACTGGAGGTTCAAAGTCCCCGGGTACTGAGCATTCTCGAACGCTTCCTCAGCCTTCATTTACGCTAAGATGAAGAACTTAGCATGGAGGCTAGTAAATTCTGTGAGTTACACAGACTGTCAAGTTTGAATCCCTGCAAACCACTCAATGATGTGATATATGTGATCCTCCGTGATACCTGCCCTGGGGCCACTCGAGAGAACAGATTCACTTATGGCTGCCCTGGGATCCTTCTGGTTAGCCAAACCCCTTCGCCTGTAGGTGACCCTTAATTTAATGTGCTCTAGCGGTCTCTCCAGGGATGTGATCAGAAACAACTGTACCCCACAAATACCACAATCTCCGTCAACATTCCTGGTGCCGCGGCATCAAGGGCGACGGTGGCTCGACGACCCACCAGCTTGTCACATCCCAGCACTCCATCCGTGTACCTTCCAAAAAGTGTGGCTTGTGCATCAGGCACGACTACTCACAACTTTGTAGCAGCAACGAGGCCCCCATGCATTCACATTTATGGGAGAAACCCAGTCCCCAAATCCTATTTTGTGATTCTGGTTACAACAATTGTCAATCGGGATCTTGGTAGAAAGCGGGGTTCACGTGGATGGTGTAAATGGAGAGACTTTAATGAAATGAAATCGAAGGAATTAGAGTTAACTCTTGAACAATGTGGGGTTAGGGGTTCCAGCCCCCTGTGCTGCCAAAACTCTATGCATAACTTTTGACTCCCCAAAAACTCAACTACTAAGAGCCTACTGTTGGCCAGAAGCCTTACTAATGACCCAGACGGTCTATTAACACGAATTTTGTACATTATATGTGTTATACACACTGTATTCTTACAATAAAGTGAGCTAGAGAGAAGAAAGCATTATTAAGGAAATCGTAAAGAAGAGGAAATGCATTTATAGTCCTGTACAGTATTTATCAGAAATAATCTGAGTGTAAGTGAACCCCCATAGTTCAAACTGTGCTGTTTGAGGGTCAAAAGTGCTAACAAAAGCATGGGGGCATGGAGGCAGGAAATGAGCAATTAGCAGCAGGAAGTCCTTGTTGCCTTGGGAACCGCAGAGGCAAGGGAGGGGGAGCGTCTCCAGGGTCTTCGGGATCTGGTGCTCCGAGAGGGAGGGCCTTGGAGGCATGGCCTTGAAGAGAAGAGGTGCTGGGCACAGGAGGGAGTGGGGACCCTCTTCCGGTCAGACCAGCCGGAGGCAGGGGGCAGGCCGCCTGGTTCCTAGTCTGCAGGTGTCGGGACTGGGAAGGCAGGCAGAGAGCTCAGAGGGTAGGTGCGGGCTGCGTGATGATGGAGTCTACCTCTTTTCTCTCTCTCCAGTGGGTTTTTGGAGGCCATTTTTGTCACATTGGACTGCAGTTTCGCTAAAGTGATCCCTATTAGGTGTGTGGGGTTTCTTTTATCCTGCTTGGATATGCAGTGCTTCTTCTGTCGGTGGGCTCATTTCTTCTGACATTATGGAAATTCAGCTCTGCGGGTATGCCTTCTTCTTTGTTCTCTTTCTCTTCCTTTGAGGGAGGGAAATATTAGACTTTCTCATTCTGTCATCCAGAGACAATTTCGAGTGATGGTTGAATGTGTAATCTTGGAAGACTGCCTGGGTTTAAGTCTTACTTCTGAAAGTTCCTAGCTGGGTGACCTTGGACACACGACAAAACCCCTCTGTGCCCCTGAAATCTCAGCGATAAAACAAGGATGATCTTGGCAGTTGACCCGACTGCACGACTTCACCACAAACAGTAGTTTTCCCTAAAACAGTGACTATAAATCCTGCCTGCTTTTGTGGTTTTCTGATAGGGATGTTACCCCTCGGGTCTCCCTTGCTATGTCCCTATCTCTCTGAGCTGCATTTGGGTCATGTTCTTAGATGTGTCTTCTGGGTTCCTATTCTAGATTCTCAGTCCCTATTTCTTCCTTCAAAAACAAAACAAAAAAAAGCTATTTCTAATTTGCTCTTGCATGCACATTAACTTTTGTTCAAAATTACCTTTTTATCGGGGTGTCTGGGTGACTCAGATGATAAGCGTCTGCCTTTGGCTCAGGTCATGATCCCAGGGTCCTGGGATGGAGCCCTGTGTTGGGCTCCCAGCTCAGCAGGGAGTCTGCTTCTCCCTCTCCCTCTGCTTGTGCTCTCATGCGCTCTCTCTCTTTCTCAAATGAACAAATAAAATCTTTAAAAAAATTACCTTTCTATGACTTATAAAGCTTTTTTTTTAATGGTTTGTTAATCTCTTGTTGTTGTTGTAAACTTAAATGCAGTAAATTGCACAAATGTAATGCTCCAGGGAACTTTCCCAAGTAAATACGCTCGTAGCCACTGTTCAGACCAAGACATGGACGATTGGCAAGCACAGCGAGCGCCTCCTGATTGTCCTCCCAGTCAATGACCTCAGAGAATCAAATGTTACTGCTCTCCAGCTTCCGGAGAGGGCAGGAAGCCTGGCCATTCTTTGTCCCTAGTCCCAAGCGTAAACTATTAAGCAAAGCATTGGTTTAAAGCAGCCCCAACAAATCAGCAACACTCTACTTTCTGAGGTTCACCAGTCTCTAAACCCCGCACTTCCCTGAAACTACAGATGATACGAGTCCTCTGTTTTGCTAGACATGGCTGTGCGAATTTGGAACTCTACATAATAGGATCTTGAATTTATGAGGTGCTGGAGGGTCCAGCTTCCATGACCATTGGTGCTGGAATCGGAGCTCACTGGTGTAGCTGGCGTCCTGCGAAGACCCTGTGTGGTTCATGTGTCCACTGCCCTGCTGATGGCACCTAAGCTCCTTCCAGCTTCGGAGTTTACCCATGGAGCTTCTGGAAACATGACTGCCATGCCTTTTAGAGAGTCTGTGTAAACACTGGGCATTTCCCGAGGGGCGGCATTGCTGGGTCTGCAGTTAGGAGACATTAAGGGCTGTGACATGCCGTCCCCCATCTTCCCGAGGAGCAGATGGGATTCACCTCCAGCGGCGTCCCAGGCCATCCCCACTGCCCCGGTGTTTGGTACTGTCACTTTCGTCTCCCATTTTGGTGGGACTAGAGTGCTTATCTTGCTTATTTTGCATTTTCCTGATGTCTAATGACAGAGAACACCTCTGTCCCCCATTTTGGCCATTTGGAGGTCTACTTTGGAGAAGGGCCAGTGCAGGTCGTTTGTCCATTGCTCTGTGGGAGTCTCTTTCTCTTTTTTATTACGTACTAGAATCTCTGCCACATTCTGGATATCTGTATTACAATATATCTTCCCATAGTATGGCATCGAGTTTTGTTTTTAATTTTATTAAGGTGCACTTCTCACACTGAGCAGATACAGACTCTAGGGCCCCCTAATCGTTGACAAACATGTGTGCCCATGGGGCCACACCCCTGCCAGGATATCAAACATTTCCATCAAGGCAGAGCTAGGCCTCTTAAGCCCTCCTTGTCTTTTCCAGGTTATCACTGTTCTGGCTTCCACTACCACGGATTATTCTTTCCAGTTCTAGACGTTCACATGAATAGAATCTTATGGTGTGTATGCTTTTGCGCGTGGCCTCTTTCCTTCAGCGTGTTTCCAGATCTATGGGTCATCACATATATTTGTGGTATCGTGCTTTTTTCTTTGGCTGAGTAGCTGTGCGTTGCATGGATACACCACAATCTGTTCATTCATTCTCTTGCTGGTCTCTCCGGGTTGGGCCCACGATTTTGAAAGCTGCCAGAAACACTCCTACAAAAGTCATGTTTTTGGGTGTGTATTTTCGTTACCTCTCTAAGTAGAACTGGAGAGTAATAGGAGAGAGATACACCTAACTAGTTAAGGAATGAGCACACCACTTTACGAGGTAGTTGGGCCATTTTGCATTTCCATAAGAAATACACGAGAGATATATTTGTCCCAAATCTTTACAAATATCCGATGTGGTTAGTATTTTTAATTTTAGCCATTCTTATGAGTACAGAGTGGTTCTCAATTGGTTTTAGGTTGCACATATAATTTACATAGAGAGAATTTATATAAATATTTTCTATAAAATATTTTATATGTTGTATATATAAATTATGTATGTATGTAATTTATATATACTATATATTATATATATGTGATATATTTAAAAATAAGAATATATATATATATATATGATATGTGTGTGTGTATATTCTTTTTCTTTCCTAGATATATGCATTGCGGGTATGTAATATTCCAGTCTGTGGCTTGGTCTTACATTTTTAGTGGTATTCTTTAACAGGCAGAGTTTTTATCTTGATGAAATCTTTAATAAATTTGAAAGCTCATTTGTCTTTATCTCTTCTCTGAGAAATCATTGCCTCTCTGAGGTCTAGAAACTTTACGGATACAGCCTCTCTTCATTTCTACAAAAAACTTGAACATTTTGATTGGGATCGCATGGAATCTGTTCATTCAACTGGGGAGAACTTACTCCATTACGAATAATGAGATTTCCAGTCCGTGAAGAACCTACACACCCCTCCATTCGTTATATGTACTTAAATGAATCTCAAAGATGTTTTATAGTTTTTGGTGTGGTGATTTTGGAGACACTTTGTTCTATTTGTTTACAAGTATGTTTTTATATGACTGTAAATATATATATATTTATTTATTTATTTTCCATTCTCTTGCTGCCACTCTACAGACGTACGATTGATGTCTGCGTATTGAACCTAATTCTTCATCCTCGCCGACATCACTTACAGTTTTAGAAGCTGTTTGTTTTTTGTTTTACAGATTCCTTGATTTTTTTTCACGTGACTATCATATCTGAAAATGAAGTAAGTTTAGGTCTTCCTTTCAAGTCTTTATGCATTTATTCCTTATCTTTACTGATTCCTTTTCCCTGTCTGATCACAGTGGATAGAATCTCCTGCCCACTATTCCATACACGTGGTAAGAGCAGACATCCTTGCCTTCTCCCCAAATCTGAGGAAGGAAGCCTTCAATGTTTCACTATTAAGTTAGCTGTAGGTACTTTTTATTCATACTTTCTACCAGATCGAGTGATTTCCCTTCAGTTATTAGTATGTTGAGAGTTTTCATTATGAGTAGATGTTGAATGGGTCAAGAGTTTTTTGTTGTTTTTTTTTTTTTTTCCTGAATCTATGGAGATGATCATGAGGCTTTCTTTTTTTATTTTGTTCATGTTAATTGATTGATATCTGAATGTTACACTGATTTTGTTCCTATGAAGTCCCACTTGCTTATTGTATATCTCATTTTTGCATGTTGCTAGGTTCAATATAGTAGTAGTTTATTACTGTTTTATCTGTGTTTGTGAAGGACATTGCCATGCTTTTCTGTTTTTTTTTTTAATACCTGTTAATTTTGTTAAGCTGTACTTTCCAAAAGATTTCTTTGTTTGAGTTGTCATTGGCATGCGGTTTGGTCATAAATTATTTGCTATCTTTTTAATGTCTGTAGGATATGCCTTAATACCTGTTCTTTCCATCTTTATTTAATAATTTGTATTTTCTTTATTTCTTGATCACTCCTGCAAGGTGTTAAATTATATTAATCTTAAAAACACAAATTCAACTTTTAAAATTGTTTTTTATTCAATTATTTCTGCTCTATTGTTTACTTCATTCTATTTCCTTTGGATTTAATTTTCTCTTTCTAACTTGTTAAGGGGAAATTTAAATCATCAAGATTAAATCTTTCCTGTTTTTAATACAAGCATTTAAAACTGTAAATTTCCCACAAAGCACTCCCTTAGTGGCATTTCACAAACTTTTGATTTGTTGTATTTTCACTATAAGTTTGAAAAATATTTCCTAATTTCTCTTGTAATTTCTTCTTCACTCATGTTTTATTTAGATGGTCACAGGATACAAGACCAACATGGAAAACTCAATTGTATTTAATTTTTTAATTTATTAACCAGCAACAGATAATCCAAAACATTAAATTAACCAAACAATTCCATTCACCATAGCATCAGCCAGAATACATACTTTGGAAATAAACTTAACCCAAAGGTACAAGACTAGTACAACAACACTGATAAAATATTCCTGAGAGACATAAAAGACCTAAATAAATTGAGAGGACACTCCATGTCCATGGATCCGAAGAGTTAATATTGTCGAGATGAGAGTTTTCCTCAAATCCATCTGCAAATTCTACACAAGCCCTCTTAAATCCAAGTAGGTTTATGCGCAGAAATGGACAAGCAGAGCCTAAAATGTATATGGAAATAGAACAAAAGTGGGAAAAGAAGAACAAAGTTGGAGGACACGCACTACTCTGTTTCAAGACATGGAACAGAGCCACAGTAGTCCAGACCGTGTGGTCCTGGTTCAAGGAAGAGCATATCGATGATGGAGCAAACTTGGGAATCACGTATACATCCATATACTTGTAAACAACCGACTTCCTTTAAAAAAAAGGGTTTATCAAAGTATAACTCACATACAATGTTACATTAGTTTCAGGTGTAAAATGTAGTGAGTTCTCTGCATTCTACGCATTACAAAATGCACATCATGTGAAGTGTAGTCAACCGTCTGTCACTGTCATTTTATATATTCTTGCCAGGGACTTCTCTCTCTCTGTACCTCTCATCCCCGTGACTAACTCATTTCATAACTTGAAGTTGGTGTCTCGTAATCCCCTCCACCTACTTTGCCGATCCCCCCACTGCCTCCCCTCCGCAACCACCAATTTGTTCTCTGTAATTATGAGACCGTTTCTGTTTTTGACAAAGCGGTCAAAATAATTCAATGGAGGAAAGAAGAGTCTTTTCAACAAATGGTGCGGGGACAATAGAATATCTACATGTATAAAATAGAATATCTACATATATAAAATAATATAAAATAAAATATACACAAAAATGAACTCAAAAGGCACCGTAGACTTAACTATAAAAGCTAAAGCTAAGAATCTTCTAGAATAAAACATAGATGAAAATCCTTGTAACTTTGGATTGAGCAAAAATTCTTAGAGGTACAGTAAAAGCATGATTCATAACAGAAAAAAATGTGGTAAATTGATTTTATCAAATTAAAAACTTTAGCACTTTTCAGAAGGCATTCTTAAGAAAATAAAACAGTCACATGCTGCAAAAAATATTTGCAAATCATATATCTGACAAAGGATTTGTGTCTAGAATATATAAGGAACCCCTGCAAAACCCTGACAGTAATAAGGCAAATAATCCAATTAAACAAAACTGAATAGACATTTCACCTAGGAAGATAAAGATATACATAACCAAAAATGCAAGAAACATGCCTGATCTCAGTAGCCATGTGGGGCTTGCAGAGTAAACCACCGAGAGACGTCATTTCAGACCCGAGAGGCCAGCTCTACCGAGGATGGTTGAGGATGAGGAGAAATTGGAGCCTGCTAGAACACTGGAATGTGGCAGGGTGTAGCCACTTTGGAAAACAGGTTGGCAGTGTCTTAAAAAGTTAAATCTACAACCCCACAGTTCCACCCGCCTCAAATCGACTGGAGACAAATGGAAGCTCGTGTGCACACAAAGGTACGTGCATGGACGATCATGGCAGCTTTATTTACAGAAGCCCCTAAGTGGAGACAATTTAAATGCCCATCAACTGGTGGATGAAGAAATAAAATGTGGTCTATCCATTCAACAGAATATTAATGATTAAAGGAACATAACTCCAAGAGAGGCGAATCTCAAAAACATCATTCTAAGTGAAAGAAGACAGATGTAGAAGACTCTCTGCTGCGTAACTCCCTTTACATGAAATGCCCAGAAAAGGCGAATGTACTGTGACAGAAAGCAGGTCGATGCTTGCCTCGGGCAGGTGGTGGGAGTGAGGATTCGCTGGAACGAAGCCTGGCGAAACGCGGTGGCGCTGTGGTTCAAAACCAGATTGTGGCGATGTCTGCACAAGTCTTTTAAATGGCAAGAAAAAAAAAAGAAAAGAAAGAGGTGTATTGTTCGATTTCCAAATACTTGGAGAATTTTTATAGATTCCTTATTGTTGTTAAATTGTAATTTAATTTTCTTGAAGTCAGATAGCATACCATGTAAGGTTTCCACCCTACATAATTCACCGAGACACCGAATGACCCTGAATGACCCACCGGATGACCACGTCAGGGACCAACTCATGGGCAGCCATGCGGTTGTCTGGTACAGTTTCCATCAATGCCAGTTAGTCAGTCAGCTTGAAGGTGCTCTCCAAACCCTTAATAACCTTTTACATCCTGGATTTGTTTTTTGAAAATTTACATTGGTTTTATTTTGTTTTTGCTATGTGTTCTATCCAGCCGTGATCGTGGATTTGTCTGTTTGTTTCTGTCAGTTTTTGCTTCCTCGACTTGGGCTCATCACTGGCTATTTTGTCATGATGGAATTTCCTGTTTCATCTCTAGTTACAAATCTTATCTTGGATTGTGTGTCATTTTATATATTCTTGCCACACTAGAAGCCTAAAGTCTGCTGTTTGCATGTTGATCTTTCCTCCATTTTTTTTGCTTTCAAATGATTGTCTTTATGTTTAGAAGCTGTCTCTTATAAATAGCACATAGTGAGTCTTGCTTCTTGATATGTTCTGATAATCTCTGTCTTTTAATTGGAGTACTATTTCCCATTTACATCTCATGTAATTACTGATATGGTTAGGTTTACTGTACTTGTTTTGCTCTTTGTTCTATCTGGTGTTTATTCCTTTATTTCTCTTGTCCTGCCTTCTTTAATATAATTTAGAATCTCTTTTTATTTCCTCATCTGACATTTTAGTGTTATGTGTATGTGTCTATGTGGGTTTTAAGCGCTTGTGGGTTTCAATATGCATCCTTAATTTATCCCAGTCTCTCACAGTTAGTATTAAACAATTTCACCTAAAATAATGTACTAACCCCACAGCAATATCATGCTGTTTGAGGCCCACCCCCTGCACTTTGTGCCAATGCTGTCATATATTTTACACCTCAATGAACTATAAATTCCACCACACAATGTTATTACAATATTCCTTCTTTTAATAGTGGCTCCTTCATGTTCCTCAATTCTTTCTGAAAATCTGAGAAGAACTCCCATTAGTGTTTCTTATGTTTTGGCTCATTGGTGACTAATTCTCTCAGCTTTCTTTTATCAGATATCACCTAACTTTCACATTTATTTTGAAGTACATTTTGCTAGTTATGTAATTCTGGAGTGAGAGTTTCTTTTTTTGTCAGCACTTTGAAGGCACTGTTCACCTTTCTACTCCGCTCCGGTGTTTCTGATGGGGAGTCATGCCATGGATCCTCTGTATGCGGCTAACATACATTTTCTCTCGGTTACTTTGAAGACTTCCTCTTTAAATTGGACTTTCATCCAGTTGTCTGTGATTATGCATAAACATAGATCTCTCTGAATTCATCCTGTGGGGAATTCACGGATCTTCTTAGATTTTATTCCCATCAAATCCAGGAAAAACTTGACAATAATTTTTTCAGATATTTGTTTGTGCCCCACTTCCTCTCTCCTCTCCTGTTGGGTATTCAAATACATGTTTAATCACTTGGTATTATCTCAGAGGCCATTCAGATTGTTCATTACTTTTTTTTCAACATTTATTATTTTTTTTTGGTCTCCAAATTAGATAACTTCCATTGTTCCGTCCTCAGTTCCATGCGTCCTTCTGCAATATGTGCTCTCTCATAATCCCTTTCAGTGAATTTTAAAAATTCAGGTATTGTACTTTGCAGGTATGGGACTTGTGTGTGCTCTTTGCTACCAACTTTATTTCTCTGCTGAGATCACTATGTGTCACTCATGATAGCCATCCTTCACTGTAAATCACTGTACATATTGAAAGTTGCTATTTAAAAGCCCCTGTTTGCCATCCCAACATCGAAATCACTCAGCATCCCTTTCTCTTGATGGCTTCTTCTATCGCTATGGGGTACTCTTTCCCATTCCTTCTCAGAGCTGATAATATTTTTATTATTCTCTGGATACTATATTGATGCATTTCAGGGAAAGTAGATTACGCCCCCTTCCTTACAAGGGTGGTGAGTTTTTTCGGGTATCCCCCCCGCCAAGAAAGAAGGCAGATCTGTTTTATTTTGTCAGGCTCTTTTACTTCATTATAGCAAGTGAACTTTGGTTGGGTCCTCAGTCCTAGTGCACGGTTCTTATCCTAGAGTGTTTCCTTTACTCTTTGGCTACGGTCTGCTGGGCTCTCCACTGAACGCCCAGGATGCTCAGAGGGCGTCTATACTGAGGACCCCAGGAACCCCAAGCTACCCCAGCATGGCAGGCCCCCGGAGCTCCAGGCACCTCTTGGCCCCCAGCTGCCATGCTGTCACCCTGTCAGACCGTCACGCTGATATCTGTAGCCCAGCCATTGGCCGAAGGACTCACCTCTCCGTTTGGACCCCACCTCAGGGCCACTGGCCGGAAAGTGGCACAGGAAGGAAGCTGGGCTAACGCGGCGCTCGCCTCCTGCTTCTGCCTCCCAGACCCCGGCTCTGGTCAGCTTCCGGTGTGGTGCCTGATGCCGGCTTTCTAGCTGTTGGAGGCGGAGAGCAGTCCTTGACAGTGACTGATGACGGCTGGATGCAAACGTCCGTAGGATGACTTTTAAGTCTCTAATTGGTACCTTTTGAAAAAAACAGGGCTTGTCTCTTTAAGTGTAGTCCAGCGTATTTGTTTAGGTTGATTTAAAAGCCCCTGTTTGCTAACCAGACACTGAAATACCTCAGCACATTTCTCTTGATGACATTCTGTTACTTAAGCGTGGCGTTTTCCTGTTTCTTCTCACGGTTGAGAATATTTTTACTCCGCTCGGGCTGTGTGGTTCACTTTAGGGAGAGCAGCATGCTCTTGTCCTAGAAGGTAACCGCCTGTGCATCTCCAGCTTGGCGACCGACCCCTGCATGCTGTGGGGGGAACTCCACCAAGTGCCTTGTTAAGCTCCCCTCCCTGCTCAAAGCTCCTCTGTGGCCTGGCGGCATCCTATCTGCTGGCAAGGAAATGCAAGGTTGCTGACCCTGGCTGGAGGCCCCACTTCTCGGGACCTTGCCTGATGTGTTCACCTGCAGGGGCTGCCCTAACAGAGGACCACAGGCGGGAGGCTTAACCAACAGAACTTTATTCTGTCCCAGTTCTGGAGGCTGCAAGTCTGAGATCCAGATGTCGGCAGGTCTGCTTCCTTCCGAGGCTGTTCCTTCTTTGGTTTGTCTCTCATGTCTCCCCTCTGTGCACGTCTGTATCTGTCCAAATGTCTCCTTTTTGTAAAGATATGTCATTGAATTAGGGCTCAGCCTAATGACCACATCTTAACTTGATCATCTGCAAAGACCCTCTTTCCAAATAGGCCCATTCACAGGGACTGGGGTTCAGGATTCAGCATCTTTGGGGGGCACATCTCAACCAGTAACATCTGCCTCTCAGGCTCTGCCTCGTCACACACTGCCCTGCCCCCTTGGCCTTCCTTCTGTGCCTACACGCATGAGCCTTTGTTGGCCAGGAGGGCCCCCAGTGCCTGGGATTCACTCCTCCCACCCACGGCATGGACCCACTAACATCTATGTCTCCTGCCGGTCTCAGCCTGAAGGTCATTCCACTGCAGAGAAATCCCTGGACCCCGGTGTCTGCCTCCGCACCGTGTCTACACGATTCTCTGCTGTCACACACACTCCCCTCACCTGTCACAGAGCTTCTCCTGATTTGTGATGTTCCATCTAGAGCCAATTAGCTGTCTAATGTCTTGGTCAACTGATTGCATACTGATTATATTCACGATTGTTTCTCTGAGGCCTGGAATGATGTCTAATACTCACATGCACTCAATATGTGGTACAGAATGGGCCTTTGTATGAGTTTGTTGAATTGAACTAGAGTGCTCATTCTGTGAGGATTTGGTAGAGGGTTGGTCTGTCGCACCGATTATGCTATGAGCCTGTAAACATAATAAAGAGGGTCAATATTGTGTGTAATTGTCCACTGCCCAGGGAGGATCATTCCTGCTGCCGTGTTCATCTCATGTCCCACCAGGGGCCATGCAGACATTCCTGGCGCTCTCTGGGGAAGCATTTCCTTGGGACATGAGAAAATGAAGCGTTGTCATTTCCTTTGGAACAATGTCAATTAGAAGTCCATGAGAGAACCAGCACCATTTCTGTGTTTTATTTCCCCTGGGAATATGCCTGCCTCATTCGGAAACCCAAAGGGTGCTGCTGAGCCCAGGGCATGCAGACTGCGGCTGTCAGTGCCAGGCAGACACCAGAAGGAAGCAAAGTGCCTCCAGGATGGAGGGTGGAGGGGCTCCTGGGTGGCTCGGTCAGTTAAGCATCTGCCTTGGGCTTAGGTCATGATCCCAGGGTCCTGGGATTGAACCCTGCATCGGGCTCTCTGCTCAGCGGGGAGTCTGCTTTTCCCTCTCCCACTCCCCCTGCTTGTGTTCCCTCTCTCACTGTGTTTCTCTCTGCCAAATAAATAAATAAATAAAATATTAAAAAAAAAGTTTGGAAGATGGAGGGTGAGGCTCCACCAGGACACATCCAGGCTGTGGCAAGGTGCCAGGGGCCAAGCTGGAGAACGGGTGGGTGCTCACAAGCCAACAGTCAGAGCATCCCACTGCGTGAGGAGGCAGCACCCAGTCCAGGAGCTGGCAGCAGGGGGGCCGGCCCACTGAGAGAACTGTGTAAGCCTCATCATCACAGGAGGATGGGGAAATGGCTCAGAGGTCCACCAGGAGGGGTTTGGTGAAAACCATAGCTGCCCACCCAAAAGCAGAACCCTGACCAGGTCGGAAATGTTCATTTCAGAAGGACGGTTAATGATAGAGGAAGTGTTCACAAATACTGTCTGTGGGAAACATTACGTAGTATTACAAAATTACACAGCGTCCCATGTATTTTGATTCCAGGGTTGTTACAATGATGCACACAGCCCTCCATGCCGGCTTGTACATATATGGCATGTGCCCTGATGTCATATACAGCCGTCCTGTGCAGAAACAAGGATGTCATGATTCAGCAAGATTGCTTTCTTTCCCACTGGTCCTTTCAATTCACTCTGCAGGGGTGTTTATTCTCTTGTCCTGGATGAAAGCACAGGGAGCACCATGAATTTCCCTGTCTCTCTCAGGTAATAAAAGATACTGAAGTCCATCGTTAGTGTGCTCTCCCAGTGTGATAATCAAAACTTTAAACGTGATGGGAAGCGGGGGCTTCTCTCAGCTCTGTACTCGGGTACACCTGTAGCAGGTGTAGAGGGCATGGCCAGCTTCTGCCTTCTCTCTCATCTTGCTGGGAGCATTTGGGGTTCTTATTTGACTGGAACTACTGTGTGCTGGCTGGAGAGGGGCTGGAAGGCAGCAGGTCTCCCTGGCAGGCCCTCTGGAGGGTTTCTTATCCCTCCTTAGTGGCTGGGTGCTCGTGCAGCAACCTGGAGGAACTGCCAGTGCATCCGCCCTCCTGCCTTCTGGTTCCTTCTGTGACAGTGAGTCTGACCTTCCTGAGGGAGAGATGGGAGACGACGCTCCTCTCTCTAGCTCTCCCTCCCCCCTGCTCACATGCATGCACCGCACACCTTCCTGCTCTCTTTGCTCCCAGAACTTCTGAGCAAAGCAGGGTCAGTCCAGAATCTGAGATCTTCAAAGTGTCCTTGGGGATGCAGATGGGTTTTCTGGCTTGGAAACACCTTGAGTGCATCCAGTGTGACCCAAGCTTTAGGACCGACAGTAGAGGTCTGAAACCTGTGTGTTGGCCCGGGGGCATCGGCTTGGAGCAGAGGGGGCTGTCTGGCTGCTTTCATTTTAGGTTTTTCCTGCCTGGGCAGGAGGAGCGGTCCACAGGGTCCCACTGACTGCACCACAGCCCTCTGGTGGGGGCTGAATGTTCTGGGTAATAAAGCGTGTTCATTTGAAGGTCATTATCTCCGAGGCAGATATTTCCCTCAAGGACGATGGGAGAAGGGACGGACCGGAAGTGACACGGGAGAGTGTACGGCCATGCACTTGGTCGGCGCTCGGGCCCCATCATCAGGGGCAGCAACGGGGACCCTGAGCGGTCGTGTGTTCAGGGAGGGACCATACAGATGGTCAGATTTTCACTGCAGAGAGATCCCACAGGCACGGCCCAACTGCTGTGTGTTCTAGATGAAAGAGCCCGTCCAACTGCAGTGTGACTTCCTTTAAATAAACTATTTAAAAAAAAAAGGTAATGGATTTTCAGAAAGGTGGCAGAGATGGCATGAAAGTGTCCCCTATGCCCAGGCTCACTTCCCTGCTCCCACCAGCACCGAGCCTCAGATTCCACTGATGTTTTCCTCGGGGGCTGGACCGGGGTCGCGGGGTTGGGAGGAAGCCCACAGGGGCAGCGCCCCCTCAGCCCGCCGCGTCGGGGCACCTGCTCTCAGCCTCACTGACCCGCACGGTGTCGGCCGCGGTCGCGGGGCCGGTCAGGCTTCTCCACCGCGAAGCCCCCCTCTTCCCGTCCGCGCTGCCCTCTGAGGGGAGCCTGTGTGCCCGGCACACGCCAAGTGGGGGTCCCGCCCCGGCTCCTCCAGGGCGGAGTTTCTTCCTACTTTGTTTGGAATTCTTCTGTGTGGGAGCCTTGTCTTCTCCCCGTTTACTAACGTACTCAGTCTTTCTTGTATCAGTGCCCCCCGGTGTGGGTGGGGGGCCTGGGGACGCGGCCTTCCCCGGGGGCAGGGCGCTCCTCCCGAGGGCTCTCGCGTGCCCTCCCGAAGTAGCTGCAGTTACTGCAGTGTCTGATGAGGAAGCAGAGTCTCAGGGAGGCTGAGCAAGTTACCCCAGGCCCCAGAACACTTCCGCGGCAGATCCGGGACAGGAGTGAGCTCCAGGGAGGGGGGCTCCGGGACGTGCCTGGTCAGCCTCCTCACCTCAACCGTGAAGCGGGGCTCCAGGCCAGGCAGCGAGTAAGTGAGGCACGAGGCTCATTTCTGAGTGACCACACAACTGCACGTGTGTGGATTTAACGGGATTGTAATTCCTGGGGGTTTACAAACCTCCCTCATTTAGGCCTGGGCTGTGGCATCTGGGCTCCACCATCTGGAAGGAGCAAAGCACAGAGGATCCCGGAGGGAGTCATGTGGGTGGCGGCCTCTGGATGGGCCCCCCCAAAGACCCTCTCCCCGAGGCGGGGATGGGGTCCGGGCCAGGACGTCTCCTCTCACGTAGGCGCCCCACCCGCCACCGATCGATGTCTCCTGGGCTTCCCTCCAACAGAACACTTAGACCCTTTTAAGGCAGCCCGGGGCGATGCCCTGGGTTGGTCCCTCCAAATCCTCGACACCTGCCAATGACCCCTCACAGCTGCTAATTGAAGAACACTGAAGGTTAATGGCAGGGCCTGGCACCGTGGGTCTGGAAGCCAACTCTCAGATTGGGGGGGGGGGTGGACCTTCTGGAAGCTTCCTTTTTAAAGGGCTCAGGTAACTCTCTGCTCGCCTCCAAGTGGAGGGATGGGTCATTTCCGCCCGTGAACTGGCTTTGCCCCACAGCCATTGCTGTGATAATACCTGGCATCGCACGTACAGCCTACTCGGATCGTCGAGCCCCGCATCAGGTGTCCCTCTGCTGTAGAGTGGACAGGTGGACGGGGCAGGGGCTCCACCTGCTGCAGGACAGGCCCGGACTGGCTCAGAGCAGGTCAGCAGCCCGCCCAGGACGGACTCCCAGCCCATGACTGCATTTACCCTCGCCTGTCTTCCTGAGTGCTGGCTTCCATGCATCTGATTCTCGATGACCGCCTTCCCGTCATCGGCCTGTCCCTGAGTTTCTCATGGTGTTTGGATTCTGGGAGTCTAAAGGCCTGGATCTGCAGCTCTGTGTGCACAGGCACCCAAGCCAGGATCGGCGGCATTAGAAAGCAGAACACGGGATGCTGATGCCACAGGCCAGGATCCACAAGCCACCCTCCCCTCGTTGCACTCATACTGTCCTTTCTCGGGACCCTCGCAGTGTTCCTGGGGTCCCTGTGTCTGGGTGCCTTGTCCTCAGTCAGCCCCAGCCACCCCCAAGCCCCCTCCCGGTGGCCCACCCCTCTCCACCTGCTGGCTAACAATGGCATGCCCTGCTCGCACCTGTCACTGGCCCTGCTCCTCACCTTCTAGCACCTCCCCAAACCCAAAGTCCCTTGTTTACCATCTGCTGGGCTCCCCGAAAATCAGCTCTGCCTGGAACTGCCCAGAACCTGGTCTGCTTAGTTTCTCCACTCGTCTCTGTGTCCCAGGGGCCGGAAGAGCACCTGTTCATCACTTGCTCAGTAAATGCAGGGGTGAATGAGTGAGCATGAACGGGGAAGTGAGTGCTCCTTGTCCTGCCTGATCCCAGGGCAGGAGGCGCGGTTTCATGGAGGGTCCTTGTCACGAAATCCGTGTGCACACATGGCCACTTGAGGCCAAAGGCAGTGACTTGAAAGCCGAGGAGCGCCCCACTCTGTTTGAGGGTGATTATGCCTTCTTGTCCTGACTCTGAAGTGGGAGCCGGCAGGTGGGGAAGCGGCGGGACCGAATTTCTTCCATCCATCTGTATCTCAGGAATACCTGAGCCAATTGTGTGTGCCTGTGTGAAGGAGGGGGGTACTGATTTAAAAGGGTTAAAGTAAGCATTTTCTATATCGGGAGATGGCAAGAAACACAGGGTGGACACGTGGTCAGGGCGAGGTGCCCCTGTGCATTTCTGCGAAGGTGAGAGTTTATCAAGGACGCGAGTGCAGGAGAGCAGCCCTGAGGGCATCTTGGAGACTAGTGTTCCTGGTGGGGGTGGGGCAGTATATGCAAAGGCCCTGAGGCATGCTCCTGTTTGGTGCACCAGGGGCAGAGCCAGGAGGCCCAGCCACTGTGGATGACTGGGCAGGGAGGGCCTCAGGGCAGCAGCAGTGATGAGGTGGGGCGCTATTCTGAGTGACACTGTTAGCACTAGGGGCCGGGCCAGGAGGGTGGGACGGGTCACCATCTGCTGCTGTGTGGAGAGCAGGCTGCAGGTCGTGCTGGTCTGGGTGTGGAATGTTCGCAGAGTCCCTTCTGACGCACTATCCACGCATTTTACCTCTTTTCCATGCAGTCTGTTAGTTGATATTTCCCTCATAAACTATGATTTCAGACCTGCATCTCACAGATTCTAGAAAACATCTACCTTAACCCCTCTTTGGTTTCTCCCTTCATCTACTGCCTCAACTTCTTTCTTTGACTTTTTCCTTTTCTTTTTCAGAATCAAGCTAGAGAGTTGTTGATTAGAAAACCACTTGGATTATATATCTATTTCATTTCTGTGCTGTGATTTTGCTGTGATCTATTTATTTTTGCTCTCACCTGTGTTAGCGCTTGTTGATCCTTATATTTCTTTTTCCCTTTTATTAACCTGCTGAGTTAAATTCACGGTATACTCATTTTGTTTTTTTGATTTTTTGTTTTACCAGCTCTTGAAATGGAATGACTTCTCAGAGGTGCGTCTGCACATTAATTCTGTCTACTGCATTGAGATCTCCGCTGACGTGGGAAGTTCAAGGAGGTTTCCTGTCATTACGTTTTTTGTTTTTTTACACAGTTTCCACAGCATTGGACGTGTGAGGACCGCGCGGTCGGATCCCTCGGTGTCCGCAGGCCTCTGAGCTCTTCCTCAGTGTTTGCTCTTCATTCTGTGAAACGTTCTCCAGGCTTCTTTCCTGATCGGCATCTTTACTTTCTGCTCTTATTAGAGCCTGATTGATATGTCTGTGAATTGGCATTTTTTTCAAATGTCTTAACCACAGATTCATCTCAGATGATCATCTGACCACGGTAATGTTTGCCCTCTTTGATAGAAATCACCTTTCCTTCTATTTCCTGGAAGGTCAAGTGCAGCGGCTGTTTACAGGTGCGTGCCGGCCCCTTGGTTCAGTGCGCGTCTGACATCTACCAACAGTGATGTACTGGGGGCCTCCTGTGGGTGGGGGCCGCGGCAGGGACAGGAGAGGAGGGCCCCGCTCTCCTGGGGCTCCTGCTGGAAGAAAGAAGCAGACGCACCTGCACGGGTCCAGCTGAGTTAAGATGGGTGTAGACAGGATCCAGCACCAGAGGAATGTGGGGTGGGTGCAACATGCTGGTTGGGGTGGGGGGGCTGGTGCTGGCCTCTGTGAGAGGTCAGGACAGACTTCTCGGGGTCAAGATATAAGCTGGGTCTGAGTTATGCACAGGGTTTACCCCTGAGACATCGAAGGAGGATTCCAGCAAAGGAATCGGCTAGTTCCCAGGCCTCACAGAAGGAACGTAGCTGGTGTGAGAGTCAAGAAAGAGAAATAAGCATTGTGTAGAATGAAAACAGCATTTATTTAATCAGTGTGCACCAACCCCCTACATGAGCAACAACACTGGAAGGCGGGAAGAGGGAGAGAGGTGGGGAAAATAGAAAAAATTATTATTACACTTTGCACAGGAAGGAGCCAATACATGTGATTTTACTCTTGAGATTGATACAGAAGAAGGAGTTCAACTATATGGCTTATTCAAGAGGTAAAGCACTAGCAGAATGAGAATTAGCACGGATAAAAATGGTTTTCATATACTGGTTGCATGGCAGCCATCGATGCTGTGTAGTACGGTCATGCTTTGCGTTTTTCCTCTGTTTGCTTGTCCTTGCCTGAGCCCCACATCTGTCTGGGTCTGCAGTGGGCTCAGGGTGCTCTGCGGCTCTCCTGGGGCGACTCTCTGCTCCCCGTCTTCACAGTGCTTACATTTCCAGTTCATTCCTCAGGAGCCGTGCGGCTGAGCTTCGGGGGCAGCTCTACCTCTGGCTCCCCACGTGGTCCGGCTTCTCAGTGCACGTGGAGCACAGTGGAACCACGTTCTGCCTCCTGGATGGGTTTTCTGTGGTTCGGGGTACCCCTCGGATTTCAGAGAGCACTTTCTACCGTCTGGCTCAACATGCCACGTAGAGAGAAGGTGGGTCACAAACACGCGAACATCAAACACACTTTTCTCTTGGATTTACTTTCAACTGAATTAAGGTTAGCAAATATTTATTGAGTTCCTGTTGTGTGTCCAGGAGTGTACCAGGAGAACTGAGCCAATCAGAGGCCTCCTTCAGTCGGTTGAAAGACTCAGGACTGAGGTCAGAGGATGCAGAACTCCTGAAGGCAGGTCAGGCAGTGTCAGGGGCCCCGCTGTGCTTGGCACTCTGAACGTCATGAGGATGGGGGGGGTCAACCAAGCCAAGAGCAAGGAGAATAGCCCCTCCATCAGACATTACAAGGGAGGGATTGAGAAGCTGGGAGGCCACCTTCCTTTCCAGACGGGCAAGCCATCGCCTTGTTCCACACGGGTCAGTGTCAGAATGATGCATGGAGGGCCACCGGGGCTGGGGAGGGACCGGGGAGTCCTGTAGGGATGCCTGTAGCCATGATGAGCTGCCACTCTACTGACCCAGGTAGTAATGGCAGGAGCAGATACCACCCCCAACCATGAAGGCTTAGGGCTCGCTTGGTCTGCACCAGGCATAGTGCTAAACACATCACTAGCATCCCCTCTGCACATTTTGTCCCCAGAGTGTCCCCGAGGCAGGGCTTATCAGTTGACTTGGGAGAGACTCTGGCTTGCCTTAGTTGACGTGGCTACTGAGTGGAGCCCAGATCTGCCCCACGCCAAGACTCCAGGTCATTTTTCTCCACGGCGATGACTCATTGCTTTTGTGAGGCTATCTGTGTCAGATTGAGACTCAGCTGTCATTGATCAGCCAGCATCTGCCCCAGGCCAGACCCCAGGACAGAGAATGTACATCATTTCCATTAAAACCTTCTGGTAGCTTCAGCGTGCGGCTCACTGTTCCCATTTTGGAGATGGCTCTGGTGTAGAGCCTCCACCATGGCCAGGTTTGGAGGGACACGTGTCTCCATCAGCAGAGCCCACCTCCTTGAGCTGATGGCCAATGTGTTCCCATGAGCAAGTTGAAAGCAGCAGGTACTGGGAACAGGCCCCCAGCCCTGACCCCAGACCGAGGTCTGCGGGAGGCCTGGGGCCACTCAGGTGACTGAAGAAGCCAGCTGGTGGTTCCAACCTTCCCGGCAAATGCCGCTCTGAAAATGTTTTCCTGTCATCTGCTATTCTGGGTTGCCAGAAGTAATTTGCATGTCATTCTTATCTGCTCAGGCTGGGCAATTATCGCTGATCGCCAAGGCTCCCCACTGGCCGGCCCCGATGAGAGCCAGTCAGCTGAGCTCCCGCTGCTGAGCTTTCAGAAGGAAATAAAAGAGAATATAACAAACTGGCCCTTATTTCTGATTCTAGATAATGGCTTTTCAAAGGTTCTTAGAAACCACCTCTCCACCTTTCTTCTCCCAGGTGAGAGCAAATGGTGTAACAAACACAGCAGAGCAGTCGATGCTACGGGTTCCCACGGGGGTACCAGGGAGGTGCATGGAAACGTCGTAAAAGTGGGTTTCTGAAGAAAGATTCACCTTGCAGAACATCATTCCCTCTGCCCTGCAATAGTGCTTGTACGTGAGGAAAATGCCTCCCTTCCAGGCTGAAGACCCTCTGGCCACCTGACCCAATGACCTCCATGATATTAGGGACCCCCCCCGAGGTCCCGCCAGCCGGAACAGGGAAGAAAGCCCAGGGCCATCTCCCCCTATCCCGGAGTCACCTCTGCCTATCCCAGGTCATCTCCGCCCACAGCGAGTTCACCTCCTCCCATCACGGGGTCACCTTCCCCCCCTCCTGGGGTCACCTCCGCCCACCCCAGGGTCTCCTACGCCCACCCCAAGGTCATCTCCGCCGCCCATCCCGGGGTCTCCGCCGCCCACCC